>NC_089584.1:120600869-120847522 GCF_019320115.1 Miscanthus floridulus
TGCCCAACGGTGATGTAGAATTGATGCAGAAGCACCGTGTTTATTTAACCGATGAAATCTCTCGGCTGCATGCCAATGGGCTGCAATGCTGGGGTATGTAAATGAAAAGGCTTGAGTCAAGCTAGTTCAGGACAATTTTTGTTAGTTTACTAATTTTCTGATTAAATTGTAACCAACGGGAAGATTTAACTGGAAAATGAAGTATAAGTGAATGTTTTTATCGTCATGATTAAGTTTTGTATAGATCTATCCCACATGGGGAGAAGTTTTGGCATAGTATTTATGCTAATCAATCCTGCATGGCGGGAGAAGTTTTGTGATGATTCACATGTTTTGTATCCCGCACAGCGAGAGAAGTTTGGGTAGCTCTTATGCTGTCCTAGTTTTGACCTTGGCATAATAGAAATGCATCATCATGGTCAATACTAATCAAAGGATAAGGAAAAGATGCAAGCGTGACTTGCAAAAGTACTGCTAATGAAAGACCTCATTAAGTTCTTAAAGTGAGTTAAGAAAAGTGTACTATTAAACAGATCAAGAAATAACTTTGTTTACATGACACAACCATATGAATGAAGTAAGTTATAAGTGTCTTCTCATTTATAGGTTTTCTAAATAGTTATCAAAATTATGACAGTAAAGTTCATGCCATATTTCGAGGGTGAGAATATTAAGATCAATTAAGAAAATACTCTTCATTAAGAATGAGATAAAGATCAATTAAGAAAGATACTCTTCATTATGAGTGAGATAAAGACCATTGGAGGAGTACAACGGTTACAACAATGATACCCCTAAGCAGAGAGATAGCTAAATTCCTAGACCTTTAAAGTTCTGACAGGAAGATAGTGTAGTCAGTCTCAAAGATGTTAAGGTGGTGCTTAAAGCGCCATATAAGAGTTTAACGGATTAAACCCAAAATAAGATATTTAAAGATACACTATCTTTAGAAAAGATGGGAAGATCTGAGGGAGCATGGTATGTAGAGGTATGTAGAGACCTAAGACTTTGGAGAGAAGCAGGACTGCATGCCCACTTCAGTGATTCAAAAACAACGAATCTCTCAATACTTGTTGATGTTGTATGACTTATACAACACCTGTTGTTAGCTTTTCGAAGAAGATGAATAATGTAAACAAAGATCTTGTCATACAGGAGCCTATAGAATCAATTGCCTCTTGGCAATGAAGAGCAAAAATAGCCCCATATGAAAGTGCCAGTAGATGAGGCCCCAGAAGGTCTCAAAGAATTAGTAAACTAATTTTCTGATGGCTATGAAGTCTATGTTAGTAAAGAAATTCAAATGAAGGGTGATCCCACCTCACTTGAAGAAGCCATGAGAAGTGTTTACTCATTTAAATGGCAAGAAGCTATGAAAGTTGAAATGAATTTGATGAATACCAACGATGTTTGAGACTTAGAAGTAATTCCTAATGGAGCCAAAACAGTAGGTTATTAATGGGTCTACAAGACAAAATGTGACTTCAAAGGGAATGTAGACAGGTATAAAGCACGACTTGTGACAATATGCTTTAAGCAAAAAAGAATGAAAAGATTACAATGAGAGTTTTCTCTCCAGTCTTATGTAAGGATTCTTTTAGAATCATAATGGTGTTTAATGGCCCATTATAATTTAGAATTACATCAGATTGATGTAAAGGCGGCATTCCTCAACGAGGATTTATATGAAAATGATTACATGGCATAACCCAAAAGGTTTTGTCATGGAAGAAAAGAACATATGGGATGCTGCCTGTGGATATCCATTTATGGGTTAAAAGTAAGTCTCTAGACAATAGTATTTGAAGTTGATAAAACAATGAGAAAGTTTGGGTTTTAAGAAAAATAAGAAGGACAATAGAGTTTATGTGAAGTTCAAGAATGGAAAATTCTTTTTCCACATCCTATGAATAGATAATATTCTACTCACTAGTAGTGATGTTAATCTGTCATTGGAGAAGAAGTTTTGTCCTCAAGTTTCAATGTGAATGATCTTGGTGAAGCGTCATTGGTTCTACGAATCAAAATTCACCAAGATAGAAGAAAATGGGGTATTAGGACTATCGCAAAGGCATACTTTGAAAAGATTCTAGACAAGTAAAGTATGTGTCGGGTTCATAAACTCAGGGTTCCTCATGGACCTGCTTCCCAACAAAAGCTTGACCCAGTAGACGATGTTGCAAACGATGCGCAACTCCTAAGCTGGCCCAAATACCTTACGACAGGCCCGCCTCTCTCACCGGAAGGCCTGGACAAACACCGCTTCTAACTCTGACCCGTGTCTCCGACCAGGAATGCACCGAACCTCTGCTTACATCTCTTCTCCGACTGACGTAGTTAGAGCCAACTGGGACCAACCGACCGGGGATGTCCACTCGATGAGGACCTAGGAAATGGACGGAGCAAGTAAGGCAGGGTGCTCAAGTCAACTGCAAAACCAAGGACCATACCATGTACACCTGTAGGACAATACCGATAGGACATGTCAGAAGGGTGCCCTACAACATTCCAGGCATATCAGAACCCAAGCAGTGTTGTGGGCGCCGACGTTTGCCCTACAGTGTTGTGGGCGCCATCAATTCCCATACTAGGTGAACACGGTAAAACCCCCCGCATGCCTCTGGGCATCAACAGTGTTGTGGGCGCCGTCATTTGCCATGCGTGGTAAATGCGGTAAATCCTCCCACATGCGTCTGGCATAAACAGTGTTGTGGACACCTACAATCGTCTTATAACTGATGGCGTTTGCAACAAGACTTAGTAGACGTACACTCTCTCTCTCCCTCTCTCTTGTAAGGCCATCCCCTTCGTCTATAAAAGGGGATGCGCTCTCTCCCAATAGGGATAGAGGACACACACAATCAATCTCACAAACACAGACAACTCCAATGACTCCCAGAGCCGATCCATTGACAACTCTCCAAGAGAGGACTCTCTAATGATTTGAACAACCAACAATCGATTCACCCTCTGCTAGCTTTAGACACTCTAAAGCTACACAGAGCACTTGCTTGAATATTTAGAGCACGTAGGAGCTCCCATCACTCTTGGCCCTTTGGTCCAGAGTCCGACCGGACCTCTTGCACCCCCCATCTTTCTCTGTCTTGTTTGTAACCCCACAAAAAACTTTGATCACCTGGGCTCAGGAATAAAGTCACCGACCGACTCAAACTGGATGTAGGGCACATTGCCTGAAGTAGTATAAACCATGTGTCATTGAGTGCTAGGCCACATTCGATCACAATGTATGGCAAAACTACAAATATTTACATGTTGGTCACTTTCTGCATCAATAGTTGGCGCCGTCCATGGAGAAGACGCCGTACGTTCATGCTTTTAGTCATCGGATGGCCAAACTTTCCACCACCTTCGCCATGGCGGGCTCGAGCAATACGAGTCACTTCATCTCACTGGAGTTTGCCACACTCCCACCTGTTGGGATGTGGGTTTCACCCGTCTTCAAGCCATCCTAGGCCTTCCTTTTCAGAAGCCTAGACTTCGTCGTCGACCGGCTTGGTGTGCTTCACCTCCACGTGGAGGCACTCATTCTGGCACTCACTAGAGGGGCACCCTCTGTCGGGTCTAGGACACCCGACGACTTCAACGACGAGGCGCCTACGCTTTGCTCCGAGCCCACGCAGGGCTCAAACCCAACTATGAGTAACGTATGCTTTGTTCTTTACTCTATTTTTACTATTTTCCATCGATTCTCCGAAGGGACCCCGTTGTCCCTGCTGCGACCGCCATGCAACCAGTTCCCTTATGGCCTCGTGTCCCCCACGGACGTGTACGCCCAGGGGCTCCAAAGGATGCTGGCACCGCCCCCTCTCCCATCCGAATTGATGGGAATGGTGAGCTATGCTCCTGCCTCTTTTCATGACCTCATGGATGACGATGTTGAGAGCGATGGGTCTAGCCTCGGTGATGTCATGGCACCTAGCCACCCTCTATCCCATGAGTGCTCTATGGCAGATGCTCTGAGATAGCCGCTGGTTGTGGATGAGTCTCTTCAGACCCACACCCCTCTATACCCTCGTGTGGATGCCCTCGCATGTGCCTAGGAGCACGATGAGGAGCTATGACAAAGGCGGCAGAACCAGCCGCCAACTACGTCGACACGCTCCGCGCACCATGATGCGCCCCATGCGCGTAACCCAGCGAGCGGCGCCCAATGTCGCGCTGGCCAGGTCTAGTGTAACATCATGGACAGGGGGGGTGGTCCCCCATAGTTCGCTCGGGCTAGCCAGAACATCGCTGCCGCAGCAATGCTTCTGCGTGGCCTTCCCGAGCCGGACAACCCCTAGGAACAGGTGATCCACCGGAACCTCTAGACACTGGTGGAAACCACCACCGTTCAATAGGCGGGAAGCTCCACATCATGCCACTAACTCATGGCCTCTTTCCCTACCAGGCGAATGGGGGCGCGTCAGTCCAACCGCTCCATCTGCTCACCACTATGGCCACGGGGCATAGAACAGGAGGGCACAGCTGTGCCACAGCCTGGCCCGGCACTGTGGCAGAACCTCCTAAATTATAGGACCCACATGCACCTGTCACTGTCCAACGACCTCTGACGACTATGCATATGTTCCTAGTAACTTAAGAAGACTGTCGGGTGTCCCCATGGAACCCCAAATCATCCACGTTTTCCGAGCAGGATCACGTTACAGAGTCATTGCAGTATTACAACATTTATTCAAATATCAAAACCAGAGTAAAAACAGCGGAAGTCTTACGGTAATATAGTTTACAAACTAGTTGTTTCAAACCTTACAAACTAAGTTCGATAATTATTACAAACCATAGTAGTAGTGGAGTGGCATAATTAACATAAACATAACACACAAAATAAACATCCTGTCCAAGGATCACACATTTTACTTCTCATCGTCTGAACGAACGATAGTCATGCAGCACGATCCAAAACAGATCTGCTCATGAGGCTCACCTGCAACAAGGGGTCAACGAACCCTGAGTACAAAAGTACTCAACAAGACTTATCCGAATAATTGATAGAACTCAGGAATGTAGGCTCAGGGATTCAAGGTATGGCTTTAGCAATAATCAAAGTTCTTTTGCGTAAAAGCTCTTTAACGAAATTCTTTATTTTAACATGTAAAACTTTATAAGATCATATACAAAGCTAACACGATCCGTAATGAGATCATGAAACTTCATAACCAACACCTTCACAGACCATCCTCAAGTTCCAGTTATTTATTACTACGATGATGAACAGTGAGTTGAGTCTCCATAACCGAGGAGCAACGACGATTCGAACCGATTAAGCCCAGCTGGGAATTCTAGACCACACGACATATGCAGGTCCCCGACTTACATATATCAACCTACCCTCGGTTCCTCTAAAACAAGAACGGGTCTGCGCCACCCGAGAACACAGCACACCTCAAATCCGGCCACATTCAAGCCACGAGGGTACACGCTATTCCCGCCATCTCTCCACTCCCAGTGCGTGAGTAGCCATTCTCGTAATAGAATTGCCAAGTTCAGGCTTACCGGAGTATGTGGTTAGTACTACAAATTCTCACCTCATGCTATTCAACAACGGACGTGCCTTAATCGACATAGGCGGAAAGAACCTGCTCACAAGACCTCCATGTCTAGTGGCTCACACTCACCGAGTCCGCCCGGTCTAGATTTATTACTCCCCATTCCCATATCACATGCTAACATAATTAACCAAGGTTCCATTTAAAACTTGCAGGTGACAGGTAATCACCTGACTTTCATCGTTCTATGCATAGCTAAGCAAGACTAGGCATATACGAGTTTAAAACTGGTAATATGGTAAATATGGAATAACAAGGGTGGTAATGCACCAATTAGGTTTCCACTTGACTTCTAATCACTTAATGCAGTACAGAAAAGCAAAAGCGAAATTAATTTGTAAAACACAAGGTAGGGTTGTATGCATCCGGGGCTTGCCTTCGTTGACGGAAAAGTCCGGCTCCTGCGACGTTACACAAGTATTCGATCCGACCTCAACAGACGGATTAACCTCCTCGACCACTTGATTAACTACCACGTTTTCACCTTTGTTCACTACACGTAATAACAATGCCATGTTTAACATGATGCGGAATACGAAACATGATGCTCGATGATGGATGCAAAAATTAATAAATTGGATACAATTTTCCTTCGCAGTACAGTTACAAACCAAACTAACCAAACCATATTCGTAACTGATGTGACCACGCCAGCACCGATCACTTTGGTGAACTCTCCGACCACTACGGTGAACTATCCGACCACTATGGTGAACTATCCGACCACTATGGTGAACTCTCCGACCACTACGGTGAACTATCCGACCACTATGGTGAACTCTCCGACCACTATGGTGAACTATCCGACCACTATGGTGAACTATCCGACCACTATGGTGAACTCTCCGACCACTATGGTGAACTATCCGACCACTACGGTGAACTATCCGACCACTATGGTGAACTCTCCGACCACTACACTAGCTGATACACCACTCCAATTCCATACTGGACCGAGCACAGCGATGACCATGGCGGCACGATGGCATGACCGCACTACACTGGTGACACAAGCATGATAGAGGTTAAACACTAAGCACAGAAGGGTTTAGCACCTCACCCCGAACACGACTGAGCAACGAGCAGGGTTGAAGGAGCAACGGAGAGGCGTGACGATGACTACGGTGATCACGGCGGAGCAAAGATCGTCGGTGAGGGAGAACCGGCGACTGCAGTGATCAAAATGAGTAAACAACAACTGATTAAGTACTACAGCATCGAGACGAAGCCGTAAGTACACTGATTATGGACAACGGCTCACCGGAGAGCTCTGGCCACGATGACACGCCCGCGGCGGTGAAGTTGCCGACCGCGAGGAAGAAAGACGTGGACAGTGGATTGTTGGCAATTTCCGGTGACCAATGTTAGCTGGTTGGATTCGCAAGGAAAAGACAGAACTAGGACGGCCTTTACCGAGATGGCAACGGCGCTGGGGAGACGATGCGAGCTTGTTGGAGCGATGACAACAGCGGTGGTGAAAACAAAGGAAGAAGAAAAACGACGATGACGGCGTCTTGGTACTTATAGCGCGGCGCAGAAGCTCAAGGAAGCCACGATGGAGTCTTTTCCCTTGCCAGCGTGACACCAAGGACAGCCACGACGCGCCTAGAACGCCGAAGAAGGTTGCCGGCGGTGTAGCAAGAGCGGTGAATACTGTTCAACGAATTTACAAAATTGCCATCCAGTTTGAAACTCAAATTACTCCCAAATTTTTGTAACAACTCAAAAATCTCCAAGAATAAAAGTTGTTCAAAATCAAAAGTTCTATAACTTTGCTTTTATAACCATCCCAGGATTTAAATATTGAAAATCAGGGTTTTCGAAATTTCAAATCTATACACAGGTTTCAATCTTGATTCAAACAATTCCAAGCAATACTTATAACATAAATGTAAACTTGTTTTAGTGAATGCATATCAAAGTTTTCACCAAATGCCAAATGCTTTGCAATGCATATGATGACATGTCAGATTTTAATATTTAAACACCCAAGGTGTTACAATCCTTCCCCCTAAAAGAAATCTCGTCCCGAGATTCAAAGCCATAGGGTAAGTAATGGAAAAGGAAATGTGTCGCGAGAACACATACAAACTCTGTCCATAAAACAGCTGAGGTCCCCCTTTTTTTTTACAAAACACAACTTGTACTACCGAGCTCAACTAACATTACTCGATTCTATATTGACGCTAAAAAATTCGGGAAACTTTTCTAACAAGTAATCTTCTGATTCCCAAGTAGCTTCCTCTTCTGAATGTTGATTCTATTGTATTTTATAGAACTTGATTGTCCGTCTTCGAGTAACACGATTTTTTTTATCTAACACTCGGATAGGATATTCGGAATAAGTTAAATCCGGTTCTGGTTCTACTCCTTCAACTTCAACATTCTGTTCAGGCACTCGGAGACA
Source organism: Miscanthus floridulus (assembly GCF_019320115.1). Classification (NCBI taxonomy): domain Eukaryota; kingdom Viridiplantae; phylum Streptophyta; class Magnoliopsida; order Poales; family Poaceae; genus Miscanthus; species Miscanthus floridulus. Next base: position 120,608,847 of record NC_089584.1, read on the forward strand.
CTTTTTCAATTGAGAAACATGGAACACATCATGCACAGCTACGAGATGTTCAGGTAATTGCAAGCGATATGCTACTTTTCCATACCTTTCCAAAATTTGATATGGTCCAATATATCGAGGCGCCAACTTTCCTTTAACACCAAAACGGGTAACTCCCTTCATTGGTGACACTTTTAGATATACAAAATCTCCTTTGTTAAATACTAATGGTCTCCGTCTTCTATCCGCATAACTCTTTTGACGAGATTGAGCTATCTTCAAATTATTCTGTATTTGCCTAACCTTGTCTTCTATTTCTTTCACAAGGTCAACTCCAAAGAATCTTCTTTCTCTAGGCTCAGACCAACTCAATGATGTTCTGCATCTACGACCATAGAGTGCTTCAAATGGAGCCATTCTAATGCTTTCCTGATAACTATTGTTGTATGAGAACTCGGCCAAAGGTAAGTACTCATCCCACTTATTGGAATAGTTAAGGACACAACACCTTAACATATCTTCAAGCACCTGATTGACTCTTTCAGTCTGTCCATCAGTCTGCGGATGATAGGCTGTACTATACAGAAGTTTGGTACCCAATGAAGAATGCAATTGTTTCCAAAAACTGGAGACAAACTGTGTACCCCTATCTGACACTATAGTCTTGGGTATTCCATGGAGACTCATGATTCTTGCTAAGTACATTTTGGCATATTGGATCGTAGGATATATTGTCTTGACTAGAAGAAAATGCGCTGACTTAGTGAGTCGATCTACAATAACCCATACTAAGTCAAATCCCTTTGATGTCTTGGGTAGACCAACAATAAAGTCCATACTTATGTCCTCCCACTTCCAAGATGGAATAGGTAATGGTTGTAATTCCCCAGCAGACCTCAAATGTATAGCTTTCACCTTTTGACAAGTGTCACACTTTGCTATGTATCTAGCAATCTCTATTTTCATTTTAGTCCACCAGAATCTTTGCTTCAAATCCTGGTACATCTTGTTACTTCCCGGATGGATTGATAACCTAGTAGCATGTGCCTCTTCTAGAATTGACTGCCGCAACTCAGGAACTTTTGGTACCACCAGGCGATCCTTGAACCATAACACATCTTCATCATCTATGCTAAAGCATTCCGCCTTTCCATTCTTGACTCTTTCCTTGATATGGGCTATACCCTTGTTTTCCTTCTGAGCAGCAATAACTTGATCTCGAATAGTGGCTTCAACAATTATGTTGGTCAAACTTCCTTGTTGAATTACTTCTACATTCAACTTTTCCATTTCTTGACATAAATTCAAACCCATTGTTCTCACTGTTAGACACTTGCAATAACTTTTGCGACTGAGGGCATCTGCAACTACATTTGCTTTTCCAGGGTGATAATGTACTTCCAATTCATAATCCTTAATTAGTTCTAACCATCTTCTTTGTCGCATGTTCAACTCTGACTGAGTAAAAATATACTTTAAGCTCTTGTGGTCTGTATATATATGGCATGTATTACCAAGCAGGTAATGCCGCCAAATCTTCAGAGCATGAACCACAGCTGCTAACTCCAAGTCATGAGTCGGATAATGTTCTTCATGTTGCTTAAGTTGCTGGGATGCATAGGCAATAACTCGGCCTTCTTGCATCAACACACATCCAATACCAATACCTAAAGCATCACAATAAACATCAAATGGCTTCTCGATGTCAGGTTGGGCTAATACTGGTGCAGTGGTTAACAGTCTCTTCAAAGTCTGGAAAGCCTCCTCACAATCTGATGACCAGACAAACTTAACTTGGTTCTTCAACAATTCAGTTATGGACTTTGATATCTTTGAGAAATCTGGAATAAACCGACGGTAATACCCCGCCAATCCCAGAAAACTCCGAACTTGATGAACTGTGGTTGGCGGTTTCCAATCAAGCACATCTTTCACTTTGCTGGGATCAACTGCAACTCCTTCGGCTGACAAGACATGTCCAAGAAATTGCACTTCCTTAAGCCAAAAATCACATTTGCTGAACTTGGCATATAGTTGATGTTCTCTCAAGCGGGTCAGAACAATTCTGAGATGTTCCACATATTCTTTCTTAGTCTTGGAATATACTAAAATGTCATCAATAAACACCACTACAAACTTGTCTAGCTCAGGCATGAATACTGAGTTCATTAGATACATGAAATGAGCTGGAGCATTTGTCAAACCAAAAGACATTACCAAATATTCATATAATCCATATCTTGTGGTAAATGCCGTTTTGGGAATATCCTCAGGCTTTATCTTGATTTGATGATACCCTGATCTCAAATCTATCTTGGAGAAAACTTTGGCTCCGGCCAATTGATCAAAAAGCAGATCTATCCGAGGTAATGGATACTTATTCTTGATGGTCACTTCATTCAATGGACGATAGTCAACACATAACCTCAGGGTCTCATCCTTCTTTTTCACAAAAATTGCCGGACATCCCCAAGGTGAAGAACTAGGTTGGATAAACCCTTTCTCAATCAATTCTTGTAACTGAGTTTTCAACTCGGCCAATTCCTTAGGTGGCATCCTATAAGCTCTCCGAGAAATCGGAGCTGTTCCAGGTTGTAACTCTATATTGAACTGTACATCCCTATCGGGTGGTAGACCGGGTAAATCTTTAGGAAACACATCCGGAAATTCACACACTACCGGAATATCTCTAATCTCTTTGACAACAGTTGCACAAATCTTGCCCACTGATCTTCTTATGGTTGGAAGTTGGATAAGAAGTTGAGAATTACTATCAGGCAAATTTACTCTTAAAGTCCTATTCAAAGCATCGATAACAGCCTTATGCTGATACATCCAATTCATTCCCAAGATTACATCTATATCCTGATCCTTAAGGATAATCATGGTAGTGGGAAAAATATGCCCACCCAGGTTTACGGGCACCTGGTATACCATTTCCTTAGTACACAGACGTCCCTCGGGCGACTGTATAAAGAAACTTTCCTTTGTTGTCCCAATCAAAATTTCATGCTTCACAACAAATGTTCTATTGATGAATGAATGCGATGCGCCAGAATCAAAAAGTATAACTGCAGGGTGATTGGCAACAGGAAACATACCCATCATCACTGGCTCCCCTTCCGGAATTTCTCTAGCTTGAATATAGAACACCCGTCCTGTCTTCCTCTCATCTTTGCCCTTCTGAGCATTCTGATTGGGGTTCTTGTTTGGTGCCTGACCTTGTTGTTGATTGGCAGGAGCCTTCTGATAATTTTGATTAGCCTACCTAGGATATGGACATTCCCTAGAGAAATGACCAGTCCTTCCACAATTGTAGCATGGATAGTTGTGTCCCTAGGATGTTGGAGCATTACCACCAGAAGCATTGGTTGACTGTGAACTCGGATAGGTTATAGCAGGACGGACATTTGACTGTTGCCCAGCTTGGAATTGCAGCGGACGATAAGGAGGACGATTATGATGTACTGGATGATAAATCACCCTCTGCCTCTTCTGATTTCCCCCAAAAGATCCAGACGGCACACTCTTTTTCTTTTTGAGCTCCTTATGCTGCCGATACTTTGACTCTGAAGCAATTGCAATATTTGCGGCCTCATGGTAGGTGACATTGGTGCAAGTGGTCATCATAGTCTGCAACTTAGTATTCAGGCCTCTCATAAACCACCTCTTCTTCTTGGCATCAGTATTGACATGTTCGGATGCATATTGGGACAGATGATTAAATCTTCCCACATACTGCATCACGCTTTGATCTCCTTGTTTCAAAGCAAGGAATTCATCTAGCTTCATAGCCATCACTCCTTCGGGGATATAATGGGCTCTGAAGGCTGTACGGAACTTAGCCCGAGTTATTGGAATGCCAGCAGGTTGCATAGCCACTAAGTTTGCCCACCAAGCACTTGCTGCTCCTCTAAGTTGTTGGGCGGCAAATGTAGGTTTCTGATACTCCGTGCATGGGATAAGGTCAAATTTCTGCTCCATGGTTCGAATCCAGTCATCAGCCTCCAATGGTTCATCTGCCTTGGTGAACACTGGGGGTCTTGTGTCTGTGAAATCAACATATGTAGCCTCCTGTCGGTTATGGTGGCGTCCACGGTTTCCGTACATCTGATTCTGATTACTCTGAGCCATCTCATGAAGCAAACGAGAATTTTCAGCCGTCACATTGACAAGTGCGGTTATAGCGTCAGCTAAATTGGTTGGAACTGGTGGCGGATCTGGAATACCGTCCTCATCTTGTGAAGTTCCCGGAATAAACGAACCCCGTGTACGACGCATCTGCTTATAACAAACCAAACTTTATTCACATGTCTTTATTGAATTGTACCAAAGCTTACTCTAGACACCTTACATAGAGTTTACTAATGTACAAACAAACCCACGAGTACGAAAACAGAACTACATAACTTAACTAGAGCTACTATTATACAACTCTACTCTTTTCCTCAATTTCTTCAAACTTCAGGCTCGGTATCCATTCCGGAATTATTACCGCCTTCATCATCACTTTCATCGATCATTACTAATTCTTCAGGATCTTCTTCTTCTTCCTCTCCCGATTCATCATCATCAGCAAGGATGACACCGGGGTCCATGGCATCAGCTTGAGGCTCATGATTCGGATTTAGTAGATTGCTAAGCCTATGAACTTCCTCATGTAGATATGTATTATGTTCTTCTAAATCTTCTACATAGAATTCTAGCTCATGAGTTCTAGCTCTAGCTACATTTTCCCTATGCCAAGCTTCATTTCTTCCTTCCACCGTACGAACTAACATACTTTCGTAGTTCCTATGCGCGGTGGTGAGATGCCTCAATTGACCCTGTAATTCTCCTATTTGTATAACATCCAAAGCCCTATCTCTAGTAGATTGTGCTAACTCCATAGAAACTCTCAGTATCTCTGCCTGGGGATCAGACCTAGTACTGCTACTGCTAGCTCCATCATTTCTAGGGGCAAGTTGGTGACGAGGAACTCCTTTGGGCCCGGTGGACTTACGGGGCGTGATCTTGGCACGAGCCATACTGTAGGTAGCCAATTTAATCCAAGTAAGACCATTTGATCATAATCCAAAAAGTAGCTAAGATGGATTCCATTCCTCAAACCAGACTCACTACTCAACTCCAGACTAAGAGGTGAAGGAAGTAACGAGTGAATTATTCATGATGCATGCATCGTTCTTACGAACAAAACATCAAAGTTTATAATACACATAAACAACATTTATTTTTATATAGGGCATAGTATGATTACTACTCCACCACACAAAAACCTTTTAATCAAATAGGGAATGATGAGAAAGAAATAAGATAAGTCAGAAGCAATTTGGACCAAATTATTAAGTTAAATTTAGTCATCCCAAATCATTTTGAAGTTTTTGTAAAACAATACAACAAAACCTTGTAACGATCTCTCTGATACCATTCTGTGGCAGAACCTCCTAAATTATAGGACCCACATGCACCTGTCACTGTCCAACGACCTCTGACGACTATGCATATGTTCCTAGTAACTTCAGAAGACTGTCGGGTGTCCCCGTGGAACCCCGAATCATCCACGTTTTCCGAGCAGGATCACGTTATAGAGTCATTGCAGTATTACAACATTTATTCAAATATCAAAACCAGAGTAAAAACAGCAGAAGTCTTATGGTAATATAGTTTACAAACTAGTTGTTTCAAACCTTACAAACTAAGTTCGATAATTATTACAAACCATAGTAGTAGTGGAGTGGCATAATTAACATAAACATAACACACAAAATAAACATCCTGTCCAAGGATCACACATTTTACTTCTCATCGTCTGAACGAACGATAGTCATGCAGCACGATCCAAAACAGATCTGCTCATGAGGCTCATCTGCAACAAGGGGTCAACGAACCCTGAGTACAAAAGTACTCAACAAGACTTATCCGAAATAAAAATAATTGATAGAACTCAGGAATGTAGGCTCAGGGATTCAAGGTATGGCTTTAGCAATAATCAAAGTTCTTTTGCGTAAAAGCTCTTTAACGAAATTCTTTATTTTAACATGTAAAACTTTATAAGATCATATACAAAGCTAACACGATCCGTAATGAGATCATGAAACTTCATAACCAACACCTTCACAGACCATCCTCAAGTTCCAGTTATTTATTACTACGATGATGAACAGTGAGTTGAGTCTCCATAACCGAGGAGCAACGACGATTCGAACCGATTAAGCCCAGCTGGGAATTCTAGACCACACGACATATGCAGGTCCCCGACTTACATATATCAACCTACCCTCGGTTCCTCTAAAACAAGAACGGGTCCGCGCCACCCGAGAACACAGCACACCTCAAATCCGGCCACATTCAAGCCACGAGGGTACACGCTATTCCCGCCATCTCTCCACTCCCAGTGCGTGAGTAGCCATTCTCGTAATAGAATTGCCAAGTTCAGGCTTACCGGAGTATGTGGTTAGTACTACAAATTCTCACCTCATGCTATTCAACAATGGACGTGCCTTAATCGACATAGGCGGAAAGAACCTGCTCACGAGACCTCCATGTCTAGTGGCTCACACTCACCGAGTCCGCCCGGTCTAGATTTATTACTCCCCATTCCCATATCACATGCTAACATAATTAACCAAGGTTCCATTTAAAACTTGCAGGTGACAGGTAATCACCTGACTTTCATCGTTCTATGCATAGCTAAGCAAGACTAGGCATATACGAGTTTAAAACTGGTAATATGGTAAATATGGAATAACAAGGGTGGTAATGCACCAATTAGGTTTCCACTTGACTTCTAATCACTTAATGCAGTACAGAAAAGCAAAAGCGAAATTAATTTGTAAAACACAAGGTAGGGTTGTATGCATCCGGGGCTTGCCTTCGTTGACGGAAAAGTCCGGCTCCTGCGACGTTACACAAGTATTCGATCCGACCTCAACAGACGGATTAACCTCCTCGACCACTTGATTAACTACCACGTTTTCACCTTCGTTCACTACACGTAATAACAATGCCATGTTTAACATGATGCGGAATACGAAACATGATGCTCGATGATGGATGCAAAAATTAATAAATTGGATACAATTTTCCTTCGCAGTACAGTTACAAACCAAACTAACCAAACCATATTCGTAACTGATGTGACCACGCCAGCACCGATCACTTTGGTGAACTCTCCGACCACTACGGTGAACTCTCCGACCACTACGGTGAACTATCCGACCACTATGGTGAACTCTCCGACCACTATGGTGAACTATCCGACCACTATGGTGAACTATCCGACCACTATGGTGAACTCTCCGACCACTATGGTGAACTATCCGACCACTATGGTGAACTATCCGACCACTACGGTGAACTATCCGACCACTATGGTGAACTCTCCGACCACTACACTAGCTGATACACCACTCCAATTCCATACTGGACCGAGCACAGCGATGACCACGGCGGCACGATGGCACGACCGCACTACACTGGTGACACAAGCATGATAGAGGTTAAACACTAAGCACAGAAGGGTTCAGCACCTCACCCCGAACACGACTGAGCAACGAGCAGGGTTGAAGGAGCAACGGAGAGGCGTGACGACGACTACGGTGATCACGGCGGAGCAAAGATCGTCGGTGAGGGAGAACCGGCGACTGCAGTGATCAAAATGAGTAAACAACAACTGATTAAGTACTACAGCATCGAGACGAAGCCGTAAGTACACTGATTATGGACAACGGCTCACTGGAGAGCTCTGGCCATGATGACACGCCCGCGGCGGTGAAGTTGCCAACCGCGAGGAAGAAAGACGTGGACAGCGGATTCTTGGCAATTTCCGGTGACCAATGTTAGCTGGCTGGATTCGCAAGGAAAAGACAGAACTAGGACGGCCTTTACCGAGATGGCAACGGCGCTGGGGAGACGATGCGAGCTTGTTGGAGCGATGACAACAGCGGTGGTGAAAACAAAGGAAGAAGAAAAACGACGATGACGGCGTCTTGGTACTTATAGCGCGGCGCAGAAGCTCAAGGAAGCCACGACGGAGTCTTTTCCCTTGCCAGCGTGACACCAAGGATAGCCACGACGCGCCTAGAACGCCGAAGAAGGTTGCCGGCGGTGTAGCAAGAGCGGTGAATACTGTTCAACGAATTTACAAAATTGCCATCCAGTTTGAAACTCAAATTACTCCCAAATTTTTGTAACAACTCAAAAATCTCCAAGAATAAAAGTTGTTCAAAATCAAAAGTTCTATAACTTTGCTTTTATAACCATCCCAGGATTTAAATATTGAAAATCAGGGTTTTCGAAATTTCAAATCTATACACAGGTTTCAATCTTGATTCAAACAATTCCAAGCAATACTTATAACATAAATGTAAACTTGTTTTAGTGAATGCATATCAAAGTTTTCACCAAATGCCAAATGCTTTGCAATGCATATGATGACATGTCAGATTTTAATATTTAAACACCCGAGGTGTTACAGGCACCCGCTCCACACCAACCACCCATGCATGAATGCCTCAGCCCAAACCAAGATGCTCATAGCAGCATCAGCAACCGGCGTTGGGCCTGGCATGATGATGACGTCCATCGAGCGGTGGTGAGAGCAGACAACATGGGCTCTAGCCAGACCATCGAGGGGATCAGTGAAACACACCCCAGGTGTGGTCACCGACCCAATGACCAGAGTCCCAACCCGGATGGCCCGGGACCATGGGCCTTTGATCGGCGCATCTAGAGAGCACCGTTCCCACAGCGCTTCCGATCACCGACAAACATCACCAAATATACCAGGGACATGAATCCCGGTATATGACTCAAAGACTTCCGGCTCGCCTACTGAGCCGGGGGAGTGGATGATGATCACTTCATCATTCAGTACCTCCCCATTTGAGTGGGGGAACATGTTCGAGCGTGGCTCGAATTCCTCCCGCATGATAGCATCCGTGACTGGGTGGACCTCAAGAGGGTCTTCGTCGGGAACTTCCAGTGGACGTATGTCCACTCTATAAACTCCTAGGACCTTAAGAGCTACCATCAGGAGCCCAGCAAGTCCCTGTGTGATTACATCGGTAGGTTCTCAAAGCAGTGCAACTCCCTACCTAATGTCATCAACACGGACATCATCAGCGCATTCCTCTCTGGGACAATCTGTGGGTCCCTGATCCACAAGCTTGGCTACCTGAAGCCCCGTACCACCCACGAGCTACTTGACGTCGCCACAAACCATGACTCCAGTGAGGAGGTGGTCGGAGCACTATTCAACAGATGCCAAGATAAGGGCAAGGCCAAGCGCGAGGACCAAGACGAGGGTCCCTCCATATAGAGGGGCAAGAAGAACAAAAAGGATTGGCACCGACTGGCTAACACTGCATTGGTCGCCGTAGCTAGTCGCGTGGGCAAGCAGCCCTAGCAGGGCCTACCTGACCACTTCGACATGCTCATGGATAGCCACTGCACCAACCACGCCTACCCCATCAAGCACCTCTACAAGGACTACGAGCTCCTCAAGTGCTTCCTCCAATAGGCCGGTGGGGCAAAAGAAGGAAAGGGCAAGGAGGCAGCAACCAAGAAAGAGGGCGCGGCGGGCAAGGATGGGGACAGCTTTCCCAATCCCGAGGGGGTCCAATGTTGTCTACTCCAAGCACCAACATAAAGTGCGCTATAGAGAGGCATGTGTCACCAAAACGGTCGTCCCCACCTTCCTCCACTGGTTAGATTCTCTGATCACTTTTGATCGGAGGGACCATACATCCCACGTCGCCAGACCGAGGCGCTACCCTCTCATCGTTGACCTCATCGTCCACAAGAAGCGCCTCACCAAGGTACTGATGGACAGAGGCAACGGCCTCAACATCCTTTATGTCGACACCCTCGATGCCATGCGCATCCCCCAGTTGGAGCTCCAACCAGTGAGCTCTCCCTTCCACGGCGTGATCCTGGGAGCGCAGGCGTACCCGCTCGGGCAGATCGACCTGCCCATCATGTTTGGTGACTAATCCAACTTCTGATCAAAGGTGCTTACCTTTGAAGTGGTGTACTTCCCAGGGTCTTACCATGCCATCTTGGGGCGGCCATGCTACGCCAAGTTCATGGTGGTCCCCAACTACACCTACCTGAAGTTGAAGATGCCAGGACCGAACATCGTCATCACTATGGGTAGCACCTTCTCGCAAGCCTTCATGTGGGACCACGAGCATTTCAAGCTCGCCACTATGGTCATCAACTCGTCCGAGCTACCGTGGCTCGGGGAGTCATCAACCCTAGCGTTCTCAAACTACAACAAACCAACCTCCTCGACGGCCTTCCGCCCACTCAAGGAAACTAAGGCAGTGGGGATAGACCCCACTGACCCAACCAAAATGGTGTGGGTCGGGACCTAGCTCCTGACCAAATAGGAATGTGAGCTCGTTGACTTCCTACACGCCAATCGTGATGTCTTCGCATGGAAACCATCTGACATGCTAGGAATATCGTGGGATGTCACCAAGCACGCACTACGCCTCGTCCCGGGCTCGAAGCCCACCAAGCAACGCATGCGTTGCTTTGACGATGAGAGGCGTAGGGCCATAGGCGAGGAGGTCGCCAAACTCCTGGCAGCTGGCTTCATCATAGAGGTATCCACTCTAATTGGCTTGCCAATCCTGTTCTTATTAAAAAGAAGACCAGAAAAGGGAGAATGTGCGTTGATTATACTAGCCTCAACAAATCATGTCCAAAGGATCACTTTCCTTTGTCGCGCATACACCAGATAGTCGACTCCACCTTAGGATGCGAGATCCTCTCCTTTCTGGATGCCTACTCAGGCTATCACTAGATCGCGATGAAAGAGTCAAATCAGCTCGCAAGCTCATTCATCACCCCGTATGGTTTATACTGCTACGGAACCATGCCTTTCGGTCTGAAGGACGTTGGCGCCACCTACCAAAGGTGCATGCTGCAATGCTTCGCCAACCAAATTGACCCACTCGATCAGCCTGATCAAACCAAGTGGCTGAAACCAACAATCGTCGTCTATGTTGATAACATAGTGGTCAAAATAGCTCAAGCTTGCAACTTGATCGCAAACTTGGCCACGACATTCACAAACCTCCGAAGGTTCAACATCAAATTGAATCCCGAAAAATGTGTTTTTAGGGTTTCGAAGGGGAAGCTGCTTGGATACATTGTGTCCGAACGTGGTATCGAGGCCAACCCCAAAAAAATCATGGCTATCTCCAATATGGGCCCTATACGCAACGTTAAGGGCGTACAAAGGCTCACCGGCTGTGTGGCACCCTGAGCCGGTTCATCTCTTAGCTCAGCGAGCGAAGGATGCCTCTCTACAAGCTAGTCAAAAGGATAGACATGTTTGTCTAGATTGAGAAAGCACAATAGGCTTTGGAGAGCCTCAAAGTGTCACTGACGTCGGCCCCAATCTTCGTCGCTCCTTAATGGGGAGAACCCCTCCTCTTCTATGTCGCATCAAGCAACCACGTGGTGAGCGCCGCCCTAGTCATCGAAATGGAGGAGCCGAGACACCACCTTAAGGTCCAACGACCCATATAGTTTGTCGGGGAGGTACTCATCGATCCCAAGGTCCAGTACCCCTAGGTGCAAAAACTCCTATACACCGTGCTAATGGCAACCCGGAAGCTCCTACACTACTTCACCGACCACGAAGTCACGGTCGTCACTTCATACCCGCTCGGACACATCGTCCGCAACCGCGACGCCGTGGGATGGATCTCCAAGTGGGCACTTGAACTCATGGGCCATGACATCAGGTATATCCCCTATACCACTATTAAGTCTTAGGCTCTCGTAGATTTTGTCGCCGAATGGATGGAGGTCTAGCTACCGACCCCAGACGTCACCCATGAGTACTGGACGATGTACTTCGATGAGTCCGTCATGGCACCTGGCTTGGGGGCTAGAGTGGTTTTGATCTCCCCAGATGGGAGTAGGCTCCGCTATGCCATCTGCCTCCACTTCTCAGCCTCAAACAACGCCGTGGAGTATGAGGCCCACATCAATGGACTACTCATCACCATCGAGCTTGGCACTACACGGCTCTACGTTTGTGGCGACTCAGAGCTAGTCGTAGACCAGGTCATGAAGGAGTTCTCCTGCAAAAGCCCCCTCATGGCAGCATACTGCCAAGAAGTGCGTAAGCTTGGGGACAAATTTTAGGGGATCGAGCTGCATCACGTCCCCCAAAAGGACAACGATGTCGTCGATTTTCTAGCAAAATTGGCCGCTAGGTGGGATCCGTATTCGAGCGGGGTCTTCATCAACGACCTCCATGAGCTATCCGCCTGCATCCTAGAAGGTCCGATCTAAACACACCTCGACACCAACCCGGCGCTCGGGGGCTCCGACTCCGACGCCAAACCGGCACTCAGGGGCTCCAACCCTAGTGCCTCCATGATGACATCACCCACCGATGTCGCCGTGTTGGCACTCAATCAAACCAACTAGCGAGCGCCGCTACTCGCCTACCTTATCGAGGAGGTTCTCCCACCCAAAAGGACTGAAGCTCAATGGATCGCTCGACGCACCAGGCCCCAAGGCCGCTGGTTGGAAAAGCCTTTCGCCAAGGTTTTTACTAGCCCACCGCACTACGAGATGCAAAGGAGGTCATCCGCAGGTGCGAGGGATGCTAGTTCTATGCTCGACAAACTCATGAGACGTCTGTCATTCGCTCCATGAGACGTCTCATTGACCTACTTGAAGAGGCCCATGAGACGTCTATCATTCGCTCCGCTCGCTACCAGCAGACTCTCTATAGGTACCATGAGAGGAAAATCAGAGGAAGGATCCTCCAGGTCAGAGTCCTTGTGCTTCAAAGGACCCAATCGACCAAGGAGAAGCACAAACTCTCTCCACCATGGGAAGGACCCTATACGGTGACTGAAGTAATCTGACCGGGCGCCTACCGACTAAAGGATGACAATGGCGACGTTCTCACCAACACTTGGAACATCGAACAGTTATGTCGTTTCTTTCCCTAAAATTCAGTCTTTACCATTTTCTTTCATTCAATGTTCGCTCCTACAAAGCACCCTGGCCCGAACACTTTTGGCCAGGGTCGCTCAGGGGCTCCACGAGGGTGCGATATCACCTCTCTTTTTTACTATCTTATGATAAATATTTTTCTACCCGAACGAAAGGGTAGTCCATTCCTTTAATTACCTTATGTAACTTTGCTTCAACATTCTGACCAACCGTACCCTGCCTCTACCTATGGTTACGAGCAGCTGAGCCTCACAAGCCATGCCTGGGCTCTTAAGGTTGCAGCCTACGGGATGAACAGGCTGGTGCAAAAAAGAAAGAATAAAAAACAGAGCTATGCTAGGGTAAAAATAAGGAGCGGACGAGACAAGCTTCCCCGAATGAAGTAATTCATCACAAAGCAAAAATTGATGTATTTGTCAATACAATTGTTCACACGGGGGCTCCCCCATGAATTTACACTATTACATCTACTGGCTACTTCTACTATGTTCGACCGGTGGCATCGGCTGATGACATGACCGGCAAAGATAAAGGTTGCTCGCCCTCCGACGGGGCGATGCTTGGCTCAGACGGCGCTTCTGACCTAGCCTCTACTCCATCCGTAGGCTAGGTGATGCCTTCTTGATGCACGCCTTCAGCCACGCTCGCATGGTGACCATCCATCACCCACTACGAGGAGACTTGCTTGGCCACCAAACTGTGCGTGTGGCAGCAAGCTTTCCCTGAGCGCATAGATGGCGCCCGTGCTCTAGTCGTCTATGTACCCTCTATAGATGGCAGCAAAGTCCAAGTCTAGGTGTCTTCCGGAGGCAGGCACCAAGTACCACAACAAGTTCATAAGTTCATGGGCATCATCCAATAGCATTTACTGCCACCAGACATAACCACCACTACAAGGGCCCCACCCGGTTCCGCTCCCTCGACTTTGGCGAGCGCAACAGGTACCTCAAGGGCGTCGTACCCATAGATGCTCAGCAGGAGAGCATGGAGCTCTAGACTTTCCCATACGGATGGGGTAGCTCCTGGACAAGGACGCTGCCTGCCAAAGTATGGCCGCCATGGCTGGAGGATGTCTCTGACATCTCATCAAACTTTATGAACTAGCCGACATGAGTAGCTGTAGGCGTGAAGCCCCCCATCAACGTGGTCCTGGGTGGGTCCCCCTTCGACAAAGCTCACCCAGAGAAGAGCCACCGGAAGAAGTCCATGTGTGGCTCCATTCCGAGGAAGGCCTCACGGACGGTGACAAAGCCGACAATATGCAGCACCCCAGTCGGGTTGAGATGCTACTGCCCTAGGCCCCACTCATTGAGGAGCCCATGCAGGAACCAGTGCGCGGGGTATCCTTGCCCATGCTTGTGGAAGGCAAGGAAGGAGACGACCTCACCGGCCCAAGGTCACGGAAAAGCCTCCCCCGTGGGAGCCCTCCAGTGCGCCACCTCCTTCGACAGTGGCACCCCCTTCTAGGCGAAGGCGGCTAGCACCGACTCACTCACAATGGATGACCTTCAGCTCAACATTGTGCTCTAGATTCATGAATGAATCTATGAGTTTCTCCTCTCCCTCGCTCTCCCCTTTTTCTCCTAGAAACCACCGCACACAAACGCTCTTGGCAAAGAAAGAAGAAGGAGGAAAGGCAGTAGTTGGGGAATAGGCGAAGGAACAAGACAAAAGCGCTCTGCCTTCCCCTATTTAAAGAGGAGACACATCAGTTGAGGAAAGGTCGGGGATTGGGTCGAGAAACCCTCTCCCTTCCCCCCATTCAATGCGGATGGGATACGATGCGACGCGCCCTGACTGATGGGACACGCCCTACCTAATGAGATGGCGCCTGGTCAGACGGGACATGGCCTAGGTATGGCCCACCACTACTGCACGTTGGGCATGAGAAACAAGGCGCAATTAGGCGTAGGCGGCTCTCCACCTTCCCAGGCAAGACTTGGAAGCGCCCAACAATGGGATCTCCGCCCAGGAGAGACCAATGGGCTTCCTGAGTCGATCGGACAGCTTAGGCGAATGCCGAGATACAGGTAAGGAGCAGAGGGACGCCCCATGTGGGCCATGCCGACTCCATCACGAACAATGAACGTGGATCGCGGTCGGACATATCCGATAGGAGCTCCTCAAACCTCGTCACTCGAGTCATCAAGGTAACATTACCAAACCCCACTATTTCTTTATATGATCATTCATTCATCTGCTGTTATTCATACATTCATACACGCATTCACACATTCATCCATGCACACATTCATTCATCCCATACATCCGAAGCATCGCATATGCAGTTAAATACATCACAACGCTCCGTATCGCGTCACGAAATGGTAGTTGCCTCATTCAACATGAGCAACAACCGACCGGGGTTCGAAGGCCAGTTCATGAAGGGCTCGAGGCTACCCTACGTCAAATAGAGCCAAGGGAGAAAATGCAGATGAGCCCCGAGTGTCCCTCGCCCAGTCTGCTCTGAAGCAGACAGGGTCATCTCAACCTTCTCGTTCGATCCTAACCTCGAGCCATGCCCACAGAATCTCCATCGAGGGGAGGCCAGCGGGCCACCTAGGTCGGTCTCTAGAACGACCCGGGCATCTGCCAGGTCATGGGTTAAGGAGTAGTGGAATGCCACATGAGGGCTATGCAGGAACGACGGACTTGGATTTCACTCGAACATGCCCGTTAGTGAGCTCACCGAGCGCGTCACTCAAGCCATCGAGGCAAGCGACGTTAGCTCAGCCCCTCCAGTTGCGGAAACCGCAGACGGGGTAACGCATGAAACTCAACCAACCCCTTCCGAGCCCAACGGGACTCAGGGGCTCGGGATGCCTAACACCTCAGCATGACCTCGGCTGCGCCTAGATCTGTGACTCTGACTCGCCCAATCCCTCGGCACGCCTGATGTCTGGATCTGTGACTCCGACTCGCCGAATCCCTCGGTGTGCCCGATGCCTGGATCCGCGACTCCGACTCGCCCGATCTTTCAGCACGCCCGACGCCTGGGTCCACGAGTCCATCTTGTCGGATCCCTCGGCTACGCTTGACGCCTGGGTCCACGAGTCTATCTCGCCCGATCCCTCGGCTACGCCTAATGCCTGGGTTCACGAGTCCATCTCACTCGATCCCTTGGCTGTCCCTCGACTGCACCTGACGCCTGGGTCCATGAGTCCATTTCGCTCGATCCCTCGGCTGCACCGGACGCCTAGGTCCATGAGTCTATCTCGCCCGATCCCTCAGCTGTCCCTTGGCTGTGCCCGACGCTTGGGTCCACGACTCTGTCTCGCCCGATCCCTCGGCTATGCTCGACACCTAGGTCCGCGAGTCCATCTCGCCCGATCCCTTGGCTGTGCCCGACGCCTGGGTCCGTGACTCCATCGCGCCTAGTCCCTCGACCGTGACCAAACGCCTGGGACCATGCTCCTAGAAATGATGGATCAGAAACTAGAAAGAGAAGGCTACACCCACCAAGGTGCACACACTCACACCCGCTGACAAAACCCCCAAGGCGATTCTACCTGAATCGCCCACGCACCCGCTGTCAAAACAAAAAAAAATCCCTCGCTGGTGACACAAAGAACCCCCCATGCGATTCTGCCCGAACCGGCCAGGGGCTCAGGGGCTACACCCGCAGGTGTGCTCACGTGCACCGCTGTCAAGACAAAAATCCCCCAGATGATTCTATCCGAATCGCCCAGGGGTTCGGGGGCTCCTATCGAGTTCATAAACCTAGGGTCCCTCATAGACCTGCTTCCCAGCAAAGGCTCGGTCAGCAGACGACATTGTGAACGACACACAACTCCTGAGACGGCCCAAATACCTAACGACATGCCAGAAGAGCGACCCAATCTCTGACCGGAAGGCCTGGCCAAAGAGGAACGACGTTCGCTCCTGACTCCGGACCGCCTCTCTGATCAGAAGGCCTGGCCAGGAGGAATGACGTTTGCTTACGACTCTAGCCCGCCTTTCCAACTAGAAGGCCTCGCTTTTGACTCCGGATCGCCTCTCCGACCAGAAGGCCTGGCCAAATGCCGCTTCCGACTCTGACCCGCGTCTCCGACCGGGGATGCACCAAACCTCTGCTTACAACTCTTCTCCAACTGGCGTAGTCGGAGCCGACTGGGACCAACCGACCAAGGACGCCCGCTCGGTGAGAACCTAGGAAACAGATGGAGCAAGTAAGGCGGATCGCTCAAGTCAAACGCGAAACCAAGGACCGTACCATGTACACCTGTAGGATAGTACCAACAGGACATGTCAGAAGGGTGCCCTACAACCTTTCAGGCATGTCAGAACTCAAGCAGTGTTGTGGGTGCCGACGTTTGCCCTACAGTATTGTGGGCGCCATCAGTTCCCATACCAGGTGAAGACGGTAAAACCCCCCACTTGCCTCTGGGCATCAACAGTGTTATGGGCGCCATCATTTGCCTTATGTGGTGAATGCGGTAAATCCTCCCACATGTGTCTGTCATAAACAGTGTTGTGGACGCCTACAATCGTCTTGTACCCAATGACATGGGCAACAAGACTTAGTAGATGTACACACTCTCTCTCTCTCTCTTGTAAGGCCGTCTCCTTCATCTATAAAAGGGGATGCACTCTATTTCAATAGGGATAGAGGACACAGACGATCAATCTCACAAACAAAGACAACTCCAATGACTCCTAGAGCCAATCTATCGACAACTCTCCAAGAGAGGACTCTCCAACGATTCGAACAACCAATGATCAATTCACCCTCTGCTAGCTTTAGACACTCTAAAGCTATACAGAGCACTCGCTCGAATATTTAGCGCACGTAGGAGCTCCCATCACTCTTGACCATTCGGTCTGAAGTCCGACCAGACCTCTTGCACCCTTCCATCTTTCTCCCTCTCATTTGTAACCCCACAGCAAACTTTAAGAACCTAGGCTCAGGAATAAAGTCACCGACCGACTTAAACTGGACGTAGGGCATGTTGCCTAACCAGTATAAACCCTATGTCATTGAGTGCTAGGCCGCATCCAATCATAACGTACGGTAAAACTACAAATATTTACGTGTTGGTCACTTTCTGCACCGATAATATGCATGCGAGTAAATCTACGCCTACTCCTATAGTCAAGGGTAATAGATTTGGGAACTTTAAGTGTTCCTGGAATCGATATGAGATCGATCAAAAGAATATGGTTTCATATGCTTCAGCTGTTGAAAGCTTGATAAGTGTACAAGTACAAGTAAGAACTTACCCTGACGTAGTTTATGTATCCGGGATATTTTGGCAGAAGTCCAGTCCAGATATAGATCACTGGAATGGAGTTAAAAATATCTTGCAATTTTGCAAAGTATGATAGGCCTCATGCTGAGTAAGAAAGAATAAGAACTCTCAAATAGTTGAGGGTACAAAAGTTAAGTCTTGGCAAGATGTGTAGTAAAATCCACAACAGTTGCTAACACTCGTAGTTGAAGTATTATTGTGGAAAAGCTCTAAAAAACAGTTGTGGTGTCATCAGTGATGCATACCATAGTATAGCTTGTCATGAGGCTTAAGGAACAGGCAAAAGGAGGTTAAAGAAATTTGTACCCGGATTTAACAATGGTAGACAACAGCAATAACTATTTAAAATAAGTTAACTCCTAAGACAATAAGTCAAGTGTGCTGTCAAGCACATTGACACTAAGGTATATGTTGTAAAGAAGAAAATCCACAATTATTTTTAAAGATTGAGCACATAAGTACCGAGTAAGTACTTGTGGATCCGCTTACCAAAGGCTAACCACCCAGTGCGTTCAGAGAACACACAGTCGATATGAGTTTATGGGAAAGTCTATGATTTCTGGATACTAAGGGCCTAGTTGAGTATCTGTTTTAAAATCGAGAGATGCGTTGTAGTTGTTTAATCTAATGGCAATAGACCATGACGATGAGACACGCTCTATGCACTGATCTATGATGGAATGGGAACAAGATAAAGTAAGTTAAATTTAAGTCATAAGGTAAGATCAAGGGGAAGAATGTTAGTTTGATCTTCACCAGCCAATTGGGCCCTTGGATCCGCGCCCTGATCGGAGGCGTCTAACCGCTGTATGGTTGGTGGGCCCCGTCGCACAGCACCATAAAAAGAGGTGGAGGACGGGGCACAAGGTACGAGGTTCCCCTGTGCTGCCATACGCCTCACCGAAGTTCTAACCCTATCCGATCTAAAGAGAAGGGTGCTGCTAGCGACGGGAAGCTCCCACCGACTTCGTCGTCGCCTCTGCAGTGCCACCACCGGAACGCTGCACCTCGCCTCGTCGTCGGACACTGTCACTGCATTTCATCTCCGGCCGTCGCGGACATACTCGCTACCGAGATACACCAACAAACTATTTATACCCGCTAGATCTACCTATAGATTTAGAAATATCCATTCATATTAACCCATGTGGTCGCAAGACGATTGAACCCATCCACACCATGCGCTGAATCTCAGGCAATGAATGCAGTGTGTTCCTGGTTCATATCCACCAGGCCACTCACATGGACTAGCATCGTTAGGTCGCACTGCTCACCGACGGAGCCTAGCTGTACATCGAGAGCGGGGCGGCCGGGCTCGGAACAAAGGCCTTGCTTGTTTAGATTGTAAGTTTTTTTATTCTTTTTTCGTCACATTAAATTTTTAAATATATGCATAGAGTATTAAATATAGATAAAAAATAACTAATTACATAGTTTGATTATAAATTACGAGACGAATCTTTTGAGTCTAGTTAGGCCATGATTGGACAATAATTATCAAATACAAACGAAAGTGCTATATTGCCAATTACTAATTCCTGACCCTAAACTAAACAAGGCCTCGGTGGCGGCGACCGAGCCCAGGGCCAGTTTGGTTGGCAAATTTTTTGACAAAACGACACTGTAGCGTTTTTGTTGTTATTTGGCAATTAGTGTTCAATCATAGTCTAATTAGGTTTAAAAGATTCGTCTCGTGGATTTCGTCTAAACTGTGTAATTAGTTTTATTTTTTATTTATATTTAATACTTCATGCATGCGTCCAAAGATTCGATGTGACAGAAAATCTTGAAAAATTTGGCGTTTTGGGAGGGAACTAAGCAGGCCCCAGTTCCAAGCTCCCTGTCGTCAGATCGACACGCGTCAGGAGGGATCATTGCGCTGCACAGGCATGATGATGAATCACCGACGGTTTGACATTGACAACGCATCAGTGTCAGGAAAACCCCAATTGTATCCCACTTTTCTGAACTTATCTGTGAGAACATGTAATGATCCTACTAAGGCTCCGTTTAGTTCCAACCCAAAAGTCAAAAATTTTCAAGATTCTTCGTCACATCGAATCTTGCGGCACATGCATGGAGTACTAAATGTAGACGAAAAAAAAAACTAACTACACAGTTGGTCAAGAAATCGTGAGACGAATCTTTTAAGCCTAAATAGTCCATAATTGGACAATTTTTGCCAAATAAAAACGAAAGTGCTACAGTAGCCAAAAACCAAAAATTTTCGGAACTAAACGCGCTAATAAGCCTCGGCCGCTTGCCGTGGTGGTCGAAATGTTCGGTTGTAGTGTCACGTCGTTAATCAGATTACAGATAGCTAGTAGTAGTTACTAATAAACATTCTAGTCAGAGGAAGGAATCGGGTATGAATCCAGAAACACCGGCAACGGCCATGTCACAAAATTTTAATTCCGAGTTGAAGTCCGCAATGTACACGGTTCTAATGCCTGACGTCCTATTCGGCTGGTATTAAAGTCGGCTGATAAATCAGCTAAAACTGTTTTTTTTTTTGCCGGCTGATAAGTTCAACCGAACCGTAGATTTGATTAGCGAGCCGCGAGTCCATAAATACTAAGTTTGTATGCCAGTGTTGCTCCGGTGGAAACTGGAACAGTACTGGGCAGCGGCAGTATCACTGTCCTTATTTTCTCGAAACTTATTCTTCAAAAAAAAATCTCGAAACTTTGGCGGATGGCCAACGAGCGCCATCCCTGTCGTGTCGTCTGACCTGCGAGGCCCCTCTCTCTCTCTCTCTCGGTAGAGCAGAATTAAATTTGATGAGGCCATGAGGGTAGGCACACACACCATGAATCCACGATCGGCGCAGCCCGCCGTTGTTGACGGCCGGCCGGGCGGCCACTAGCTGGTTGACTCAACCAGCTGACGGTCGGCAGCGGGCAGCAGATGTTTCGCTGTTAGGCAGGCAGGACGAAGTAAACACCTGTGCTGTGATATTCAATTCGATGGGCAGCGCGGCGAAACATTCCCATCCGTCGTGCACCGGTGTCCGGTGCACGTCTCGAGTCTCGACGAATTCGGAAATAAACACCTGGTAGCGATGATCATCTCCGAACCACCCGTCCTGCCCATGCCCATGTCACCATACTAATACTACAAGTCTACAATAGCAGTAGTGCTGCCGCTGCTGCTACTCCAGACATGTTCGTGCGTTACAACGGAAGAAACTGTTAGCTAAACGGTTGCATCATTCGGTTAGGATTTCATCGGTGAGTCGTAAGTTATAGGAGTCTAGTCGAGTTAGCAGATTGGGCGTGGCTAGAGGCGTGCTTGGGCACGACACGATCTGGAGTTCTCGGTCGGTAGGCGTCACGACGTATGCCGCAGCACGTGGTGCGCGTCGCGGTGAAACGGCGTGGCACACGGCGTGCGGCGTCGCGCGGGGATATGCGGAGACATGTTCCGTGATCCCATCTATCATTATAAATAAGAAACAATAGAGGCCGGAGAAGCTGCGATGTTTGGCGGCGCATTATTCTGTCACGATCTTGTTCCATTTGTTATTCTGTCGCCGTGATCACCACGCCGGTGGCACGTCGCTGTCGAGGCCTGAGCTCGAGGACCCAGGGCAACGCCTGGTTTCAACAAGTGGCATCAGAGCCGTTGGTTGTCGAATGAGGAGGCGTGTGGTGGCGGTGAGCGTTTGGAGAAGGTTGCCGGTTGAAGGTTTCGTCGGAACGTTGAAGAAAGCAGAGCTCGAACTCGAGCATCGTCGAGATGGGTTCAGGCACCTCGGGTGAAAAAGAATCCATGGACCGGGCATTCAATCAAGCCACGGGGAATTTGGTATGGCCGCTGCTGACTCGTACGAATTATCAAGAGTGGTCGTATCACATCCAGTGTAATCTAGAAGGGATGTTTCTTTGGGATGCCATTGATGAAGCCGATTCTGCAAAGGTGGAGAGACGTCGAGATCGCTTGGCACTCGGTGCCATGCTTCGCGGCGTGCCACAAGAGATGCACTCCATGCTCCTGAACAAGAAGACGGTGAAGGAGGCATGGGAGGCAATCAAGACCATGCGTCTTGGAGCAGATCGTGTTAAGGAGGTCAACGCCCAAAAGCTTCTGGCTGAGTTCGAATCCATCGCATTCAAGCCGGGTGAGGCCATTGATGATTTTGCGATTCGCATCACAAAGCTCGTCATGGATCTGCGAGGGCTTGGGGAGGAGAGCATCACCGACGTACGTGTGGTGAAGAAATTCCTTCGTGTGGTGCCGTCTAGGTACAGTCAAGTCGCGGTGGCGATTGAGATGTTCAAAGATCTAAAGAAACTGTCGATCGAGGAGCTTGTGGGTCATCTTCGGGCAGCAGAAGAGAGGTTTGAGCCCTCAGTGGAGCAGGTGACAGAGAAGACTGGCAAACTTCTCCTAACAGAAGAGGAGTGGGCAGCCAGGAATAAACAACATTCATCGGACTCGACCTCGTCTTCTGGAGGCAAAGGCGGCGGGCAGTACGTGAAGAAGGAGCGATCCGGATCCGGGGCACGCGGCGGCGTTGATGCGCGTGACTCCGGTGGGAAGCAGCTCATGTCGATGGGAACCCCACGGCGGAAAGGTAGATGTCGCAAGTGCAACATCTATGGGCACTTTGCAAAAGAGTGCAAAACGAAGGCAAAAGAAGAACGACAAGAGGCTGCTCATCATGCCAATGTCGAGGCAGAACCAGCTCTGATGGTGGCGCACATTTGCAACATCAAGAGGCTGAGCACGCCGGTGACGCAGCATGTGTTCCTGAATCAGGAACGCGTATTCCCAGTGGAATACCACGAAGGAGCGTGGGTACTAGACACGGGCACCACGAACCATATGACGGGGCGCCGAGAAGCCATGGCGACTCTGGACGAGACGGTCTGGGGCGCAGTGAAGTTCGGTGATGGGTCGATAGTGGAGATTCACGGGATCGGTGCCGTAACGATCGTCGAAAAGAACAACGACCACCGAGTTCTCACAGAGGTATACTTTATTCCATCTCTTAAGTGCAATATTGTTACCCTTGGTCAGCTCGAAGAAGGGGGATGCCGGGTTGAAATCGATCACGGTATTCTGGAAGTGTTTGAGCGGCAGCAGGGTGGACAGGAAAAGCGTGGAGTGTTAATTAGGGCGGAGAGGAAAAATCGCTTGTATATCATGAAAGTGAATCTTACTTCGCCTGTATGTCTACTAAGCAAGATGGATGAAGTGGCTTGGCTATGGCACGCACGGTATGGGCATCTCAACTTTAGATCACTTCGTGATCTCGGTGTGAGAGAGATGGTGGAGGGAATCCCAACAATCAGTCGGGTTGAACAAGTTTGTGACGGTTGTGCACTTGGGAAGCAGCATCGCACTCCTTTCCCTCAAGTTTCGGCGTACCGTGCTAGTGGAGGCCTTGATCTGGTTCATGGTGATCTATGTGGACCGATCACACCGCCTACACCAGGTGGAAAATTGTATTTTCTGTTGATCGTGGATGATCATAGCCGCTACATGTGGCTGGAATTGTTGGCAACCAAGGATGAAGCGCTGAGCAGTTTCAAGAAGATAAAAGTAGGAGCTGAAGTTGAATCAGGCCGTCGTCTGAAGGCGTTCAGAACTGACCGGGGTGGTGAGTTTAATTCCGATATGTTTGTTGCTTACTGCAATGAACAAGGGATCAAGCAGAATACCACAACGCCATACTCTCCCTAGCAGAATGGAGTGGTGGAATGACGCAATCAAACTGTCGTGGAGATGGCTCGATGTCTGTTAAAGAGTATGAGTGTGCCGGGAAAATTCTAGGGAGAAGTAGTAAAAGCAGCTGCCTACTTGTTGAATCGGTCGCCAACAAAGAGTTTAAATGGCAGGACTCCGTTTGAGGCTTGGTTCGGGAGAAAACCGAGTGTGTGGCACCTCCGTACATTTGGTTGTACGGTGTTTGCAAAGCGTACAGGGCCGAGTGTAAACAAACTGGCAGATAGGTCGATACCGTGGGTGTTCCTTGGTTATGAATCAGGGACCAAAGGCTATAGAGTGTATGATCCAGTCAACAAGAAGTTGATAGTGACCAGGGACGTGATTTTTGATGAGAAAAGAAGATGGAATTGGGAGGAGAAAGCAGCAGGCCAGAGCGAATTGGCACCACAGTTCTCAGTCGTGTATGCAGATGAAGTGCTAGATGGCACTGTTCATGGTCCGGCAATAGAGCCGACACAGCTCGCTGATCAGGATCTCGATGTGGGAGTGTCATCTTCACTGGCTGTAGCAATTCCATCAGAGGGGGGGGGGGTGCTCCGGGTATGCCACCTCACACGCCAACCAGGTCAATTGTGGGATCAACACTGCAGTCAGCACCACAGATACAATGGGCGACACCACCAATAGGAGCTTCGGTTGATTCAGAAGGCATTCCAATGAGGTACAGAATGATACCTGATTTGCTTGATTCCACTGATGAAGTTCAGGGTTTTGAGTACAGTGGCTTGTGTTTGGTCGCCTCTGAGGAACCAGCTACAGTTGATGAAGCGTTGTCAAAGGGTTGCTAGAGACAGGCCATGGAGTCTGAAATGAAGGCAATCGAGGACAACAAGACATGGGTGGTTAGTGATCTGCCAGCAAATCAAAAGGCCATTGGGTTAAAGTGGGTTTTCAAAGTTAAAAAAGACCCAACAGGTAATATTACCAAGCATAAAGCAAGGTTAGTGGCAAAGGGCTATGCTCAAAGACATGGAGTAGATTTCGATCAGGTATTTGCTTTGGTTGCCAGAATTGAAACAGTGAGGGTGTTGTTGGCGCTTGCAGCTCAAAGTGGATGGGAAGTACACCATATGGATGTCAAGTCGGCATTCTTGAATGGAGACTTAACTGAAACAGTTTATGTTTAATAGCCTCCGGGTTTCAACATGGGTAATGGAGGGAAAGTACTAAAATTGAAAAAGGCGCTCTATGGCTTAAAGCAGGCACCTAGGGCCTAGAATGTGAAGCTTGACAAGGAGCTGATAGCTCTTGGTTTTGTGAAGAGCAAGCTCGAACATGCTATGTACAAGAGGAGCAACAAGAAGTCTCTCTTGCTTGTTGGGGTTTATGTCGATGACTTAATCATTTCCAGGCCAAATGTTAGTGACATTAAAAATTTTAAGCAGGAAACGAAGAAGAAATTCAGTATGAGGGATCTTGGGTTGTTGAGTTACTACTTGGGAATAGAAGTGAAGCAAGGAGATTATGGGATCACTTTGTGCCAAAGTGGTTACACAACCAAGATCTTGGAGACTGTGGGAATAACAAATTGCAATCCTTGTGCAACACCCATGGAGACTCGGCTCAAGCTCAGCAAGAAGAATGAGGGAGAAGTTGTGGATCCTACAGCATATAGAAGCATCATAGGGAGCTTGAGGTATCTTGTCAACACTAGACCAGACATAGACTTCGCGGTCGGTGTTGTGAGTAGATATATGGAAGCTCTAGGCAAAGAACATTGGGCTACAGTAAAACACATACTCAGGTATCTGAAGGGAACTATGAGGTTTGGCTGCAAGTATGCAAGAAACTCTGAACTGAAACCGTTTTTGCTGGGGTTCAGTGACAGTGATTTCGCCGGTGATGTAGAGGATAGGAAGAGCACTACTGTGGTTGTTTACTTTCTCGATAAGAGCTTGGTCACGTGGGCTTCGCAAAAGCAGAAGATCGTGGTGTTGTCGTCCTGTGAAGCCGAATACGTTGCAGGGGCTGCAGCAGCATGTCAAGGGATATGGTTGAGCCGACTAGTGGGCGACTTGATGGGAACAAAGGAGGTGCTGGTTAAGCTCCTGATGGACAACATGTCCGCGATCGCACTAAGCAAAAATCCAGTGCATCATGACAGGAGCAAACATATTGATACAAGGTATCACTTCCTGCGTGAGTGCATTGAAGAAGGAAAGGTGGAGATTGATCATATTGGAACTGTTGATCAGTTGGCTGATATGTTCACCAAGGCGCTTGGGCGTGTCAGGTTTTTGGAGCTAAGGAATGAATTGGGTGTCGTTGAGCTGCAACAAGTTTAGGGGGTGTTTTGTTAGCTAAACTGTTGCATCATTTGGTTAGGATTTCGTTGGTGAGTCGTCAAGTTATAGGAGTCTAGTCGAGTTAGCAGATTGGGCATGGCCAGAGGCGTGCTTGGGCATGACACGATATGGAGTTCTCGGTCGGTAGGCATCACGACGTATGCCGCAGCACGTGGTGCGCGTCACGATGAAACGGCGTGGCACACGGTGTGCGGCGTGGCGCGAGGATATGCGGAGACATGTTCCGTGATCCCATCTATCATTATAAATAAGAAACAATAGAAGCCGGAGAAGCTGCGATGTTTGGCGGCACATTATTCTATCACGATCTTGTTCCATCTGTTACTCTATCGCCGTGATCACCACGCCGGTGGCACGTCGCCGTCGAGGCCTAAGCTCGAGGACCCAGGGCAACGCCTGGTTTCAACAGAAACAAGGTTACAAAGAAAAGAAGAACATCGAATGCTCCTAGCCTCCTCTTAGATTGTAATTCTAATCTTTCATATAAGTTAGCTAGGAGTTTTGTTGCTGACGTGTTATGCCGGGATTAGTTTGTCCATAGATGATTGTGATGGAAGTTCTATCTCGACTTTCCATGTTGCGCCCCTCGATAGAGAATGTACTGGTACATGCATATAACTTGGGAGCATATTTATTTATACCAATCTGAAAAACTTAAACAGGATTGGGATACCTAATCTTAGACTTAGATAAGTAGATATCTTAAGTTTACCTCCATTAGTAGAGAAGGAAGTCATTACGCTTTAGGTGCGATGACCCATATCTACTTGGAGGATGCAGAAAGTCAGGAAAGGTGTATCCTATAGGTGTATGGTTGTCATTGTTGTCCTCTTGGTTACAACAACTCCCTCCTTGGTCAACATGTTGGTGATGGCAATGACCCCATCGACGAGATCAGAGAAGGAAACATTGGGCGGCAGCCTTCCCTTTACTCCTGTGCTTGGTTAGATCGGTTGCTTAGGGTTTGGTATGCTAATCTCTCTCATCCGTATCGGCTCCCAAGAGGGTCAGGGAACCTTCTTTTTTATAAGCGCTATGTAATGGAGGGCGCAACCGGAGTTTAATTTTGCAACCTCGATCAAGTCGTGTGCGTGGGGTTGCCTTCCTTAGGACTCGATTATGTGGTCATGTCGGTGTTTCGAGTTGCCATCGACAAGTAAATTTCTAATATTGCACGTCTGGCTCGGATGGTGTGCTTAGAGGACACGAGGTTTATACTGGTTCGGGGAGAATGTCCCTATGTCTAGTTCGTTGCTGCTACTCGTGTTACTAGCACTGAAAATTTATAGTAGGGGTTACAAACGGATGAGAGAGGGACGTGTCCCAAGTCTCTGGTGAAAGGAGTAAACAGGTGCTGAGGGAGCTCGATTGCTGCTTAGCCATGTGTTCGGGGTTTGATCGGTTTGTTCAGATCTGGCTTGAATCGATCCGATGTGTTACGATCACTCCATCTATGGGACGCCCTGCTTTTCCTTTTATAGGCCAAGGGAAAGCATGGGTTACAGCGAAGGAAAAAGAAGAACGAGAGAGAGAGAGAGCCGAAGGCCTTCAAGAACGTTGGGTCCTTCTTCTCCTTCATGCGGGTCCCGCCGACCCTGTAGATGTCAACAGGGACGGCTTCGCGTCGCGGTCCTATCCGTCACTAGCGCCATGCGCAGGCGTCATATGCCGGTCATGGTGCTCCACTCCGTCCTGGCGAACGTCGTGGTGAACTGACGTGCCAGTCAATGTTCATACGGGGGTTAGGCAGAACAGCACCGGTACGCCCGACACTGTTCTTGATGTGAATCCCCAGGTATGGCTCGTCACGGCCACGGTATATATCGGGGCGTGGTGGTCACCTCCCTGGTGTCAGAGCTTTGACCCAGGCCCATTCGCTGGGTCTTGGAGTGGTTGGTCGGCGGTATGGGCTTCCGTCGGGCAAGACGGATCCCCCAGCCTCGGGGTCGGGCGAGGCGGAGTCCCCCCTAGAGGCCGGGCGAGGCGGAGCGCAAAACCCAAGGGTCGGGCAAGGCGGAATCCTCTCCCAGAGGTTGAGCGAGGCAGAACCCTCTCCTAGAGGTTGGGCGAGGCGGAGCCAGCCCTAAGAGGTCGGGCGAGGCGGAGCCCGTGGCCTTGGTGTCGGGCGAGGCAGAGCCCGCCCCTAGAGATCGGGCGATGCGGAGTCCACCCTCAGGGCCCGGGTGAGGCGGAGCTTGCGCACCTGGGGATCGGTTGGAGCCATAGTCACGCTCTTGACTGCTCGGATGAGTCAATGTTGATGGTCATTAGCTCCTCCTCTTCGAGTGCCCTAGTATTGGTCCGCGACAGGTCGATGTTGAGATCAACTCAATACAAACTGCTCAAGATCATAGTTCACGATTTGATCCATCATCTGACATGGGTTCACACTATGTTTGGATGACAAAAACATTTCAGATTCTCAAATGAATCACCAAAGTCTCTACCAAACACTTTGTTCAGTTAAACGATTCTACGTGAAATAGCCAGAAACATTTCTCTGTTTTGAACTAGGAACGAGAATCACCTAAATAGGTGTTTCACAGTGATTATAGTTTATTTTAAGGGGAATCTGGACAACTCTTTCTTGTCAAATGATTCTATTTCAACTAAAAAACGTTTTTAAAGAGAACTTAAATGTAAAACACTTTAGGAGAATATGGATCCCTACGGAGCATACACTGGCTAGAGGACCCAAACCTATCGAGTCTCGTGGCCATCAAGCCAGCACTGTATCTAGATTCTAGCCGCATGTGCAATCCAAATCCGAGTGGTACCAGTGTGGCCGGATTTTTTTCTTTAACCACGCTCTTACATATTTGCACACCTTATCTT
The DNA here is from genome assembly GCF_019320115.1 of Miscanthus floridulus. NCBI lineage: Eukaryota > Viridiplantae > Streptophyta > Magnoliopsida > Poales > Poaceae > Miscanthus > Miscanthus floridulus. Next base: position 120,637,939 of record NC_089584.1, read on the forward strand.
GTTGACATACTTCCTCAGTCCGTGAATAAATAGATTTCTAGCAAGTTTAGAAAATATTAATATGATAGAGAAAAAAAATCATGTTACCCTTCATTAACTTGAGTAGTTGCACAGATCGGTGATTGTTCCAACAAAACATTAATTATAGCATTTACTACACACATCCAACTGCAGAAACTCAACACTAGATTGAGGCCCCGTTTAGATGGAACCCAAAAACAAAAAATTTTCAAGATTCCCCGTCACATCGAATCTTGCGGCACATGCATGGAGTACTAAACGTAGACGAAAAAAAAAACTAATTGTACAGTTGATCGAGAAATTGCGAGACGAAACTTTCGAACCTAATTAGTCCATAATTGGACAATTTTTACCAAATAACAACGAAAGTGCTACAGTAGCCAAAAGCCAAAAATTTTTGGATCTAAACGCGCCCTGAGAGATGAGAGAGGGTGCAGTAAATGCAAGAAGACTTTGAGAAAAATAAATAGACTAGTGGACCATTCAACCTCCTAGAGATTGATTTATTCGTAGACAAATTCTTGAGCTATGAATCTATTTATTTAGGGACAAAGAGAGTAGTCATCATAGGTGCATGCCAATAGTACATTGGCTATCATTGAAAGAACAATGGTGTTGAGTCCTAAAATAAATCCATAAAAATAAAAACACTCACGCCAAGTCGAAGGTTTAAACTTGGGTGGACATATTCCACTAAATGGAACCCAAACACGTGAGCTATGCTTAGTTTGACGATGTCTTATTCATTCAACTCTAAAACCCATTTAAATGACCTCACTGCTCTAGTTTATTTCATCTTTTTTAGTCAAAAATCTGATAAATACATGATGTGAGTTTTAAATAATTAAAAATGTTTCTAAGTTTCTAAAAATTGCGAGAAAAATCTTAGAGATATAATGGAACATGACAGCCTAAACAGAGTACTGAGAGTTCGTGAAAGTAACAATAGAAGCTTCAAAAATTAGATTTAGCTTTCCAAGCACGGTAACACGATGTAAAATCGATTCAAATTAGTCAACAAATGAATCATTAACTCAATCAACTCTTTCCGGTAAAAGTGCTTACATCTAGATAAATCAAGAAAATTTCTAAAACATTCTAAACTATGTATAAACATGTTTTTGAAAACTTTTTTTTTAAAAAAAGATAAGATGCAAGTGGCACAAATGCATTCAACTTTAAACTTATGTCACATTTTCGTTGGTTTAATCTTATATTTTATTGTGGAAAGTTTTTAAAATGCATTTAGACATCAACTATAATGCTTTGAAATTTTTAGATATTTTCCCCATTTTTATAGAGCTAAATCTATTTTTTGGAAGCTTCTAGAGATTTTTTAAACAAGCTCTAATATTTTATTTGTTTTTTTCTAGTTTCAAGCTATCTTTTGGATCTTTTTTTTGGAATGTTTAGAACCTTATTAGAGACATTAATCGTGGTTTACATGTTTATATTTATCTTTAGATTTATTTTCTAGAGATCTTTAGAACCTTTGAGACATTAATCCTAGGTTACAAACCTCATTAGGTATTTACCGTGTTTTTTTAATCTAAGGAGGATGAGACCGCCTTCAAAACCATTTCAAGTGGGGTAGACAGTAACTTAAACAGTATTGATGGTTGAGGAATAAGATATATATGTTTATAGAGTTTGAGAAGAAAAATTAAATCAGGCGATTGCTTAGGAAGCAAATAGATGTGTTTCCCCTCCTGCCACGGAGCAAGCCTTTGGTCCAAGTGTCTCGGGCCGGTTGTTTAATCTGAACTCGGAACTCGCAAGTGGGCCAAACACAATCACGGGCCGTGATGGCCAGTAATTCTGGTGAGTTGATAATAGTGGCCTAGGTAGGTATATCAGGCGAAAAACCAAGCTTCGTTTGATATAAGTAGCACTTGGTTCATTTGATCTACAGGTATCTTATTGGCATTATATATATATATATCTTATATATATGGAATATCATGCAGTATATATATATTTCAAACTGACGAGCGACACAATTTATTTTGGTACAGGGCCGGGTGGGCGTGATAGAAGATGGTACGGCGGCGCACCGATCGAATTTCTGCGTTGTCACGACTGACGCTGTCCTGAACCTTGCTGAAGCGCAGCTGCATCCCTGATTCGCCTCAGGGAGCTAGCGAAGTCATCCAGAAGCCGACGGCAAGCGAAGTGTGCCTCGTCCACCACTAGGACTAACTTGATACTGTTGTTGTAGCTCTGATAGTGTATAGTAAGAGCCTGCAAACAAGAATGAAACAAGATTAGAACAAGATACTTGTAGAAACAGAGTTACGCAACTATATATTATAGTAGTAGAAACAGAGCAATGAGCTGAGTTACACAACTGAACCATGGGGTTGATTGAGTCATGCACCTTACAACTCCAAAACCACACCAAAAGTGCTTCCACCAAAGGTTTGTATTTTAAATATGTATTCACTTTTGAAAGATAAGTATATATTTAAGACATCAAATTATGGATGCATATATAAAATATAATGCTACGAGTGACTTAGGGTGTGTTTAGTTCGTGGAATGAAAATTTTTGGATGTCACATCGGATGTTTTGGGATGTCGGAAGGGATTTTCGGATACTAATAAAAAAGACTAATTACATAGCTCGCTTGGAAACTGCGAGACGAATTTATTAAGCCTAATTAATCCATCATTAGCGCATGTTAGTTACTGTAGCAATTATGGCTAATCATGGACTAATTAGTCTTAAAACATTTGTCTCGCGATTTCCAAGCAAACTGTGCAATTAGTTTTTTTTCGTCTATATTTAATACTCCATGCATGTGCCGTAAGATTCGATATGATAGATTAGGGTGAAAATTTTTAGGAACTAAAGCAGGCCTTACTTCTGGGGCCCGTAGATACTAGGAGCTATGAAAGCAATAGTGTGCCCACAAAACTGGACCTGTTCAACTGGTCCAATCACGTTGGTGAATGCCATGGATGCCCGGGTGGTTATGCGACTGAAGATAGCTGCTGCTGCCTGCTTTGATTCACAAACCATTTTGCAGTGCTACTAGAAACATGTGGCCAAGCAATTACAAAAAAAAATCAAGGAGTTTTGTACGCCCTTCGTCCCAAATTATAAATCATTTTAACTTTTTTGAACAGTCAAAGCATCTCAAGTTTGACAAAAATTATAGAGAGAATTACAAAGATTTATGACATCAAGTAGGTATACCATGAAAATATAATTAATGAAAAATCTAATGATACTTATTTAACATCTTAAATGCTATTATTTTATTATATAAATTTGGTCGAACTAAGATCTTTTGACTTTTTAAGAAAGTTTGGATGACTTATAATTTAGAACGGAGGGAGTAGAATCAGATGCACCGTGGACGAACGAAGAGGAGCATGCATATATACTTTTAGGCCAAAAAATCTGAGGATCACTCGCCCGATTAAATGTGTGAAGAGTGCTTCTAATGAGCTATTCTTTCTATCCACAGTCTTCTTCGCCGTACGAACTTATTCAAGCGGGTCATCGTGCATGGCTATATGAAACGGGAGGATGATATGGCCAAGTTTATTTCCCCATTTCACAGCCGTACTCTGGCCAGACTATTATCATTTCAACAACTCTCTGTTGACAAGTGACAACATATACTTGCAGTTAACCCTATGCTTTAGAATGAAACTATCAGAAATAATAATGAGTCGAAACATCTTTTTTTTTATTTGTCGACCGGCGTTCATGCCATCTAGCATTTCGATTCCTGTGTCGTTCAGAAAAGAAAAACTTACATGTAGGCTAGCGGGTGGCCTTATGTTGACGACGAGGATTGACCGCAAACAAATGAGCTTCCTAGTATCAGTGTCTCCTAACATTCAAGATAGGAAATGCACCAGTGACCTCAGGCAGAGGAGAGGACATTACTTACCGGATTCACGGAAGTAATATTGCGATAGAGCAGCAGAAGTCGTTCCAATTAGCACGTCGTTGACGGTCAGTGCAATAGAAAGAAATAAAGACAATCATCTTTAGGGGGTGTTTGGCAGAATTTTTTTTAGAGGAGTCGGAACCGTTTTGGAGGAGGCATTATGTTATTCACTGAAAAACAGCTCCTTCTACGAAACGTTTGGTAGGACTCTTCTAGAGAAGCCGGAGCCAGAGACATGAAAAATTATTATTAGAGGGTCTTGGTTGCGGCCAGACAATTTAACACAACTCCTATCAACCATATGCCTGACTTTTGTAATCCGTTTAGGCGAGTATTTGATGCTCCCTCCGTTCCTAAATAGTTGTCATTTTTTATTTCGTGTCTTAAGTTTTACTAGATTTGTAGAAAATATATGTATTATTTGTATCTCCAAATAGATTTATTATAAAAATTGACTAGATTTATAGAAAATATGTGCAGTATTTTTTATCTCTAAATAGATTTATTATTAAAATAGATTCAATAAAAATTATGTATCATAAATATTAATATTTTTAATATAAAATTAGTTAAAATTATTTATTAGAAAATAAAAACGACAGTTATTTAAGGACAAAGTGAGTACGACGGACCGAGCCAGCCAGCTGTCGGAGTCAGACTAGTTTAATCCTGTGCCAAGCTCAAGTCCTGGTACGAGTCGATCCCGGCAGTTTGTATCCGCAACTCGAGTGCAGTTTTTGGTTGAAAACTTCGAGAGAAGATATGTCTTGTGATGCGCTAATTGTCTTGGTGTTATAATTTGCTAGCTATTGTTGTCCGTGCTTTCCTGCGGGTAATGTGCTTGTCCACGTAAGCTTTATTTGAGTGGTACGTTGGATAGAAACTGTATGGTCTAGATGAATCACTCTGTTGTCCTTGCATGCATTTAGTCATTCACGTTGGTAGATGAACCAATAACTCATTTAAGTGGGCGCATGCACATTAAATGTAGCAGATGGATAAACGAGAAGAACATGTACTGTAGGCCATCTACCGTCACCGTCCACCACTTTGGTGTAAACAGATGGACAAACATTTAATGCCTGTTGTCCTGTACAAATAGAAATTTACTATCAGTAAGTTTAAAAAAAATAAAAATATATTATTAGTAAGTAAAAACAGATAATGACTTTTAGGATCATAGTATTACCACACATCTCTCCAGCTAAATTCACGAGAGACATATATTCTGTAACTAAACTAACGGTACTTACTTTACACCCTGCATAGCAATATATTTTTTTTTATGTTCGGAGAAGGTGGAAAGAAGGTGGGCACATTCAATGTCATCCTTTATATGCAGAAATTTTTTACACGCGCGAAGTAGATCGAAAGCAGGTGGACATATTTAATGTCTCTCCTTTACATGCAGAGATTTTTCACACGCGCAGAGACGCCCACTCCTCCTACAACTTCGCATGCCTACTGAGGCTTATCTTGCTAAGCATAACCAACAGACACATTATATATGTCCCGTAGTTGTCTGCTTTTACGTTGTGAGCAGGCTACTGTTTACCTAGTCGTGTCATTGAAACACCATCGAAAACATAATCTAAGAGCAACCATAATGTTGCAGAAAAGTAGTCCATATGCATTAGAATAGTCTACCAGTTAGCTGAAACATGGTAGACTTTGGCCCCGTTCGGCATACCCCATATTCGGCTTGTTCGACTTGTTTTTTTCAGCTGGAACAGTGTTTTTCTCTCACAACAATTCAGCCAGAACAGTGTTTTTCAGCCAGTTTCAGCCAAGATTCAGACCAGCGAACGGGGCCAAATTTATATGTATCAGTATGTCTTTGGTTACATAACACACAGTAGGTAAGTTAAAGCACTTATAGAATGTCCTAGCTGCAAGCAAGGTGCAGACTCCATATTTGCACTGATCGCTTGGGAGTTAGGGAAGGAAAGAAATAGGAGATGCTTCCGAGGAGCAGCTACGCAATTGCCAGAGTTGCTGGCGCTGATCAGGCACCAAGCCGGGCTTTGGGTCCAAGCTGGGGCTAAAGGCCTGGGTTGCTTAATCCAGCAAGTAGTCAGGTAGCTGATTCAGGGTAGTGGGGAGGGACAAACGCTTTGTTGATCATCTTTAGAGCCCACCCATTGTACTAAACATTGCTTTCTCTTCTTAATACAAAAATGCACAAATCTTTCGCGTGATCAAGAAAAAAATCATTCTTGCAATGCATCCAGGTCCAGTTGCTAGCAAAAAAAAAAAATTGCATTCAAGTTGAATGGACACCGGTTGTATATATATATATATATATATATATATATATATATATATATATATATATATATATATATATATATATATATATATATATATATATATATATATATATATATATATATATAACTCAAAACTGTAAAGTACAGTCAAATTAGCAAGGAGACACAGTTAATATCAATAAACACGTTACATAGACCAACTGCTTCTCCTTAACCTACTACCGTCTGCAGAGTGTCCACGATGATCTCCTGCAGCGCGCGCCTTGACGCCTCCACGTCGCGCCGCGCAACGAGCGGTTGTGAGAGCAGCTGTGCCACCATGGCGCGCCACGCCGGCTCCTTGTGCAGGCACGCCGCCACGAACCCGCGCAGCTCTGCCGACGCCTCTGCATCCTCCGGCACGGATGGGGGCTCCCCGTCACAGATGGCCTGCTTCAGCTCCTCAGCAAACGACTTATGTACTCTATGCAAGAGGGAGAGTCGCCCTAAGAAGAGCTCCAGGACGGTGACGCTGAGGCCCCAGACATCTGCCGCCATGGCGCTGTGCAGCCCAACGCGGGCATTGGGCGCGAACCGCATGGGGCTCAAGTACATCCTAGTGCTGCCGGTGATGGGGACCTAGAGGCGCTCGTCGAAGCCACCGTAGAGGATCCTAGAAAGGTTGAAATCGCTGATCTTGATTTCCCGCGGGTGTTGGCGAGGAGGTTGTCGGGCTTCACGTCGAGGCGCGCAACGCCGCGGGAGTGGAGCTGGGCCAGCCCCACGACGCAGTGCGCGGCCACCTCGGCGACGGCTGCCTCCGGGATTCCCAGCCCCCCGCGCCGCCGCAGGAGATCGCCGAGAGACCTGGCGTCCATGTACTCCAGCACGAAAGCGCCCTTGCAGCCGGGCCTACGGAGCATGGCGTGGAAGTCGACGACGTGCGGCGCCCCAGCAGAGCGGCGGAGCACCTCGGCCTCCTCCTCCATGATGAGCGGGTCCGGGTCGAATGACAGCTTGAGCGCGAAGACCGTGCCGGTGCGGCAATGGCGTGCCTTGCAGACCCTGGCTAAGCCGTCCTCGACGAGGTCGCCGATAAAATCGAGGTCCGATAGCCGCAGCTCCTCTACCGCCGGCGCTGGAGCTGCCAGCGGCACGGAGGCCGTCATCCTCACCTGGTGCGACGGAGCGGCACTGACCCGACGGAGTGCAAATGTTACTGCATGGTCGGTGAATTATTTTTATCTGATGGTAAGGAGGAAAGGCATTAAATGTGTCCACCTGCCCGACTTATTTTTATCTGATGGTAGCATGGAGGGGAGACATTAAATGTGTCCACCTGCTTTCGACCCACCCTGCGTAGATGAAGATATCGAGTGCTTTCAAATTTACTGAGTGAATTTCTGGATAGCTTAGGGATGCACTCGTGCATACATGAAATTTTACTGCCTAGTATCTATTAGTAGTAAATTCATTAATGTAAAGGGAGAAGGCACATGTGATGTAAATTCCTTCTGTTATAGTAACTTTTTTTTTTGTAAAGGACACGTGAAAGCGTAGTGATGTAAATTCCCCTATCGTAGTAACTTTTTGCATGTAAAGTACACCTATAATTTTTTATTATCCTTGCATGTATGGTCATTCAATTTTCCATCTACTTCATTGAATGCGTCTACTTGCTTCATCTATCCACTGTCGAATGCATAGAGGAAGACTGGTTGTGACGCGCTTCATCTGAGTCGTGGAATTTATCTAACGCACCAACTAAATAGAACATACGTAGATACCATGAGAAGCCGCCTAGACGGCGTGCCTTCATATCTCTAATTATTATTTTTTTGTTCTTATCTAACTATAGAAATAATTGTTAATTATTATTTATCCTTTTTCTGAGTAGTTGTTAATTGTCTTCGTACCAAAACATATCAGATTATAACGTGTTGTGGTTTTGTCTATCGGTTTTTTATTCTCGGATCTAAAAATTGCAAAATATATCTACAAAAGTTGCAACGAACTAAAGCTGTAATTTTAACATAAAATATAAAGAAAGTTAAATTTCGGGCACATTAATTTTAGCAAGTTTCATATCGAACAGTCGCCTGAATAATTTAACTTAGATTATTTAAAACCGGTGAATTTGGAAATTAGTAAAGGACGAACTTGACGTCATCGAGGCTGAGGGTCGTATGCACGAAGCGTTTGCGGCGGCGGAGGTCGCTTCCGCCTGTGCGCTTGGACAACGTGTGTGGATCACTCACGAACAGGATCATGGCTACGAACGCCACGACGTCCTCCACGGTATGCCAAGCGAGCACAACGTAGGACCACAGCCACAGCGCGAACGGCAGGGCGCCCGCGGACGCTGGCGGCCTCGGCCTCGCGAAGACAGGGCCCGAGCGAGCCGGCGGCGGCGGTATGGCGAGCAGCCTGGTCGGGTCGGCGGCGCTCCGGGTGCACGCCATGAGGAGCGTGAGCAGCGACATGCCGTCGGCGAGCGAATGGTGCACGAGGACAGCCACGGTTGCGGCCGCCTCCGAGGTTGGGAAGTCGAGGAAGTGGAACTCCCAGAGCGGGCGGGACCGGTCCATGGGCAGCGTGGACAGCGACGCCACGTAGTCCTCCACGGCCTGGTCGGGATCGGCCGCCACGGCGTCGGGGTCAAGCCCTGGAACGACGACGTGGTCGTCGAGGTTCACCGTCGCCCGCACCCACCGCGGGTTCCGGTCCTCCTTCAACTCGTCCGTAACCTGCACATCAAGTGATGACCATCGTAACGACGTAGTCACGTACAAGTAGCCACGTACTAGTGCATGGAAGAAGTCACGCACTTGGATGCTGCAGAAGCGTGGGTGGCGGGCGAGCTGGGCCTGGATGCCGGCGCGGATGTCCGGGAGGTTGATGGACGCGCCGAGACCGATCGTTCAAGAGCCTTGCGGTCGGGCTCACCGGTTCCTCCTCCCTAGTGGACGAGGACGACCCATCGTCCGTCCGCTCGGTGTTTAGAGCTCGGATCGGGAGAGAAACGCATCTTGGAGCGTTCATTGCTTTTTGTTGTGTGGAATGGATTTATGCGTCGTTAGCGGCTGAGTGCTTGTCTTCTTTCCGTGGTAGCCACAGCATATATAGGCCTTCCGTTGAACAGGCGGCCCAGATCCCTGGCGGATGCGTGTCGCCCACACCACACAGTAGCCACGAATTAATTCCAGAAACGCTATACATCAACCGGTTGATGAATCAATTGTATCAACCGTTCTCGTGGCCGTCTGTTGGCGTCCGCCCGGTGGCTGTGGCCGTCCGATAGTCCCAGTCTGCCTCTGCCTCCCCGACGGCCCCTCCCCTCCCTCTGGCAGATCCTACCTGCGCGCGGCCTGCTGCACCGCCGCCCCAGTGCAGGCCGAGGCCGCTGCCGCCGCCCCGGCTCGGGCGCGGGCGCGGGCGTCCCTGGCTTCCTTCTCTCTTGTTCTGCTGCTCGAAGCTCTGTTCTCTGTTCTTCTGTCCTCTCTGTTCTTTCATTTGTAAATTTGTGAATAATTTGATGATATTTGTGAACAATTTGATATATATTTCTCTGCTATCTAAAATCCATAGAAAGAATTTGTATTTTTTTTGAAAATTTGGTATATATTTGCCTTAGATATTATGATATCACCAAATTACATCATTCTGTCCAACAAATTACACTGAAAAAGTCATTGTAAATATAGTAATAAAACCGTATAAATATAGCTAGATGACAGTGTAAGTACATGAGAAAAATTCAGTTAACATGAGGGGCCAAAACAACTAAATGTCACCTAAAAACTTCCATTAATTCATCCCAAGGGTGGATGTTGGCAATGAATTGAGTCAACCTAATTGAGTTTTCAAATCCAATGACATGCTGAAATAGCATTCAAACGCTTTGAAGTCTAAAATTGGTCATCGAAAATCAATCCGCGTTTGTGCCTTTAATGGAGACAGGGATCCCGATCTTCCGTCAGGTGGTGGTAACTATCGTTGTGGCGGAAAATGACACACCGATCCGGCTTCAGATCGAAAGATCGAACCCTGCAATCTTAGCACCACAGCTCCTCTGGTTATCAACCAAGACACGGATCCGGTTGACCTCGCCAAGAAGGCTAATCCCTGCCTGCGCAACGAAGAACACAAGCAAGAACAAGAAAGAAAGCAACCAAATTGCAGATAAATGATTAATCTCATGAGTTCGGGTCTCACAAACCGATGAACGGCGAAACTGTTCTTGACAGAATAATCTAAGCAAAACCCAAAACCTAATGACGGCGGCGGCATATGATTATAAAGGTCTTAGGGTCGTCGCCTACCCTGGACGCGCCCCTAATGGGCCCAAACACGATACACGGTCCAACGGACCAAAAGAAGGTGTCGCAGCACCCTGGCAGATTCTGGACGCTGACTTGTTTCGACGATTCCCGTTGATTCCGAAGAGCTTTTGACGTGAAACCACTTGGATTGGCTTCCTTATCAAATTATCTTTCCATCCATATGTGGATCATCGAAAACGGAGTCCGGATACGTCCTAGGTGACCAGTTTAAGGCAGACTGGTCCTGGATTCCGAGGCAGACTCGAACTTGAGTTGCTTTGAGCCTCCACCTCGGGGACTCGAACCGAATTAGCCTCGGGCCTCCTTTTTGACTTGGACACCCTTGCTGGCCTCCTTCCCCTCCATCCCATGCGCCAAACATGATCATATGCATGGGTGTCATGTCCTCATCAGCCTTGTCTTCCCCTTGACCGACGAGGCCCTCCACACCTCGTCTCTGTCCCCTGTTAAGAATTTCTCTATTAGAGAATTGATTGGCTCATACCATATATGTCTCGTAGGGTACCTTTCATACACGCCACTTGTTTTTGAATGGCCGATGGATGGATGTGATCTATATATATGAATGTTGTCCTAATATAATGTATGAGTATAGACCTAGTAGTGAATGAAATTTTTTTGAGGCAACGGCAGGGAAGGCCCCTACCTAAAATCTTTTATATATATGGATATATACAAGTTAAAAAGCTTGAAAGGCTCATAGAAAGAAAAAAGTAGAAACATTAGGAGTAACTCTCTCGCCACAAATCTAGAGCTAACTTCACATTTCGCATGGCCTTGAGCCCTTGATGCACATCAGACCAAGCTCATCCTTGAATCTGCACTTCCATCTGCTGATGCTGAAAGTTTCATTGTAAAAAATTACTCCATTCCTAGTATTCCAGATCGTCCAGAAGGCAGTGATCATTAGTTATCTGAAGATGGGACAGCCAAAAAATAGTTCTTGCTTCAATTACCATGTCAAGAGGCTGCAAATTAGTGTCCGTTCCAGCAGGGTTTTTTCTCGCGGGCGGGATTGGACCCATATTTCATTAAGACGAAAGGAGCTTCGTTAGTTGTTAGGCCTGCTACCCCTGCACTACCCATCTATTGCTAACTGCATTTATATTAATTAGGGCATGTTTGGAACGCAGTAATTTCACAAGAATTGCGCAGAAATTTCATAGGAATCAATTCATTTTCACATAAAAAAATAAATGAACGGGAAAAAATTCCCGCATTCCAAACAGGCCTTACAGTAGATGGCAGTTCAAATGTCCGTGTACAAGGACACTGGGGCCTTGTTTAGATCACCTCTAAATTCCAAGTTTTTTCACTCTCTCTCCATCACATCAATTTTTAGCCGCATGCATGGAGTATTAAATGTAGGTAAAAAAATAACTAATTGCACAGTTTAGTTCGAAATCACGAGATGAATCTTTTGAGCTTAGTTGGTCCACGATTGGACAATATTTACTAAATAAGACGAAAGTGTTACTATTCATCGGGTTGAAATTTTTTGCAATCTAAACATGGCCTGGCTCCATTATTCACGACAGCATCTTTCTGACATACTGCCTTCGTTTTACAACACGGCCAATTCAGCTGGTGCCCGCCACGCCGGCAGCAAGGGGCAGACCGGTGAGCTGGAGCTGCACCAGGCCCACGCGTCCCTAGGGCTGGCCGCGACTCGAACAGAGGGAGCCCAGAGTGGACCGACCGCATCGCATGTGCCTGGCAGTGTGCGGCGCGGCAGTCAATGACGCACCGGCGGCGTGATCGCCAGGGAGAGGCGTGCACCATGCAATGAGCCTCGGAGAAGGCAATGCAGACCCTCATCTTCAACCAAGTGCAGCCTTCCTTAGCTCAATCTGGAAGTCAAGGAATAACCTCATCTTAGCTTAAGCTAAGAGATTCTTCAAGCCAAAGTACGCGCTTTTTCTTACGCGCGCAAAAGTCCTACTTTCATTTTATTAGTCAATAGTTAAACAATCTTGTTTAATCTCTTTAGCTTGAATTGGTGGCTAGCTGGACACTATCTAATTCTCAGCCTCAGACTGAGGTTGTCATATTTCCTTCCCTGCTTGATTGTCCAGTCGGCGGGAACATCGGCGGAGGCACTGTTGCACCAAGGCCTGGTATTGTACCGGCCCCCCTCTGCCGCAAGACCGCTCCGGGAAAGGCCACAGCACCGCGACCGAGAAGAGGGAGAAAGGGGACCGACGGAGGCGGCGGACCAACCCCGGCGAAGAGAGCTAACGAGGAGGCAGCCAACGGGACCGCAGCTGACCGGGGAGATTCTGGAAGCAAGATTCCAGGCATATATTGGTCGGGCAGGCCACGGCGTCGCGAAGTGGCCTTGGCCTGGGCCCTATCCGGACGTTAAGAATCTCACAAATCCGGTTAGCAGAGGCTGATTCGGCTTTTAAGGAATCCTAAACCGGCTAATCTCCACCTCTAATTGAGAGGATCAGACGGCTGAATAAAATTAGGGAGACGTGGACCTGGCTTCTGTGGTAGGAGCTGACGCAATTTGTATCTTTAAAATGGAATCAAAGATGCACGCACAAGACTGCAAAGGGTGTCAGGGCCAGGACATCCAAGATGACGGTGTCATAGGGATGCTGAGGTAGTGGGCATGAAGAGCACTAGCAGCTGGGAGACGTAGTGGGTAGAGAGGTCCAGAGCTATTACACCTCATGATCTCGTTCTGAGAGTGAAGATCCTTCCCAGAGCAACTAGACGGGTCAAATTCCATAAATCAAGTGTTGTTAGATGTAAACTGATGAACGAAAATAAGATTCTTAATAAGGTTTGGAGAAACAAGAACATTATTTAGTGCCTGTTTAGTTTCTAAAATTTTGCAAAATTTTTCAAGATTCCCCGTCACATCGAATCTTTGGACGCATGCATGAAGCATTAAATATAAATAAAAAATAAAACTAATTATACAGTTTAGACGAAATTCACGAGACGAATCTTTTAAGCCTAACTAGACTATGATTGGACACTAATTGTCAAATAACAACGAAAGTACTACAATATCATTTTCCAAAAAAAATCGCCAATTAAACAAGGCCTTAGATGAAAGGACCCAGGAATGGTGGTAGCGCCAGTGGAGATAACATGGAGAAGAGATCCGTTACCCATGACCATTGAGGAGGGAACAGGGTACCGGGAAGGTGAGCTGTGAGAAGGAGGTCTAGCATTGGAAGTCATGTGCGAAGTAGCCCCAAAGTCGAAGTACCAATCCTGCTAAGGCAGCTGTTGCACGTTCATAGTGCTGAAAGAGGGGGCAAGGGCCAATTGGTCCCGTCCTTAAGGGCGACCCATGGGTTGAACCCAGGAGGCGGAGAGGGCGCCCATGTGTTCTGTGCACCGGCCAGGAGGGCATATGGAGGCTATGACTGCTGGAGGTGTGGCTGGGCTGGAGCTCAAGTGCTCAAACTAACCGAACCCCGAGTGCTAACATGAAAGAAACACATAGCACAACACCTGCACTTGTTGATGTTTGGGCTTGTTCTCTGCTGGGTTGGATAGCCCTCGAAACAAGCTTTCCAGAAAGTTCAAGATCACTGAAAATAGAGTTCAGAGTAAAAAGTTATGGCATTTTTCATGAGATGACCTATGCTGTTTCTGAGTAATGCAGCAGTGCCGCGCAGCGAGCGGCAGTGCCACGCCTGTACGAACCGTAACGGCTAGTTTTTGAGCTCCAACGGCTAGTTTTGGGTGTGGGTGTATACATACCCATCCCACGGCCCCTGGAGCTATAGCTGACCTCCCAGACCACTCTAGACTCATCCGAAGCCATTTGAGAGCTCTTCCCAACCCAATCTTTGTGAGAGTGAAGTGCTTAGTGTGTGATTAAGTGTTGGGGGCTGAGAGATTAAGCGTTAGAGAGCAGTTTAGAACAGTCCAAAGCTTGAGCACTTGTTGGGCTTCGTCAATCATTCGTTGCGCATTTGTTGCTCTTGGAGGTGAAGCCTCTTAGACGGCTAGGCGTCGCCCAGCAAGCTCCCATGCTTGTAGTGAGCCACGGAAAGTTTGTATTACCCTGAAATCTTAGAGGAATCCTCAAGTTCAACCTAGGTGTTGGACTTGAGAAGAGGATAGGGTTGGAAGAGACCTAAAGCCTTTATGGCTTCATCAACAACGTGGACATATGCAAGATTTGGTAGCGAACTGAACCACAGGATAAATCATGTGTCCTCTCTCTTTTATTTTGAATTGTATTATTTGTGTTTCACTCGATCTACTTGGTTGTGCTTGTTTGTGAGTGTATATACTTTCATGGACTTGCCACTGACAGAAACAACGTGGATCCTTGGCTGAAAGATGTCACTCTATCTATCCTAACCATATAGGCACGAGGCCCAATAGGATGCGCACGCCCATTAGGAGCTTGTTCGGCTGGCTTATTCGGCTGGCTGGGGCTGGCCAGGCCACTCAGCGGGGCACTGTTCACGTCCTGCCAGAATAGTATTTTTCTTTCACAACAATCAGCCGGAACAATATTTTTCAGTCCTGCCGAACAGGCCCTAGGGCTACGACACCCTTTGTCTAACACAGACCGCCCTGAGTTCATCCTTGATGAATGATGATTCTAGAAATAAGTGCCATAGGTGAGAATTGAGATGCTATACTGCAATTTAAGTTGGATGTTTTATCTTCTCATGCAGCATTTTTCTTTGTGATTAACTGCTGCCTCATAGTGTTAGAGCATTTCCAAAAGCTACTTAGAAAACACTTGTTGGACACTCTTCGTGCCAAAATAAGTGCAAATCTCACGTACCAAGCAGCCAACCTTTTAAAAGTTTGTCTAAGTATATAAAAAAATCAACATTTATATAAAAGGACGTACCCAGTGCAGAGAGCTTCCGCTCATAAATTTAGTATGAAGGTACATTCAATGATAATTGTAATGATACTTCATACATATCTTTTTTTAGCAACACATGAGAACTGCGCGTCATTCAATTAAGGGAGAAAAAATGTTACAGGTTCAAAGAGACCCAACTCACACACACCACTCCCAGAAACTAAGTTACAGACTCACTACAAAAACTACAGAAACGACCAAATGCGTCCGAGCTTTAAGCTCCGGCAGGCAGCGACCTAAGAACAAGTTCTTAGAGTTTGGAGGCTCCAGCCGAGCACCAGAGTCCCCCTTCCGAGCTAACAGCCCTAATGACCTCCTGAATGTTCGGCCTCTTGATGTCAAAGACACAAGAGTTGCGATGCTTTCATATCTCCCATGCCACTAAAATTACCAAGGAGTTGAGGCCTTTACGAGCTTGTTTGGGGACAGCTGCAATTGATATCTTCCACCACCCCGAGAAACAAGACATAGTAGACTTGTCGAGCGAAAACACAGCCTACTAGCAAATGATTTATTGTCTTGTCCACTTACATATCATGAATATTAGTACATTTTTGTATATTGTTGCTTAAATTTTAAAAAGTTTGATTCCTTAAGCAAGACGTGCGTTTATTTTGGGCGGAAGGGGTACTTCGCAAAACTGAGTGGGAGCCACCAAAGCTGGTCCCTACTCCATGGCCACGACTAGCCCGCTCCAGTAGACCGCTGCACCATTAAGGCCCTATTTGAATACAAAGTATTTTTGGAGTTTTAGAAAAATACCATGGTTTTGCGAAATACTTTAGTTTTAGAGTGCCATGAAGTGTTTAGGTGCAATAAACTTTATGATTTTGAATATTATGGTATTGTTAAAATGGTAATCTTTTTGGAGTTTTAAAAACTCCACTCTAGTCATCTTTTTTCTAAACCATGGTTTTACACATCAATGATTTTAAAATTATAGTTTCTTAATAATGTAACAGCCAAGGCCTTAGCCGTGTCTGTCAACAGTCAGAGCCCGCCTCTGCCACCAACAGCCAGAGCCCACCTTTGCCCCCTTCCTAGCCGGGCCTTAGCCAACCCCCTTCCCCCTCCCCAACTAGGCCAGCGGCGGCCGAAGGAATAACCAGAAGCGGCCAGGAAAGCGGAGGTTTGTCCAAAAAAAAGGAAAGCGGAGGTTTGGTCAAAGCGTGTTAACATTGATCTTTGTGAGTCGTGGGTATAAACATTCATAAATCTTTGTTCCAAAGAAACTAGATGGTTCTTGATCGGACGATGATGACTTATGACTATTTCATTATTTTTTATGCTTGAATCGTGCATAGTTATAAATGTGCATGAAAACATTGACGATTGTCTCATGACCTATAGTCGTTTATGGAGATAGTGAAAGCGGGTACCAAATAATCTATCATAATTATTTGGCGGGTGATGCTAGTATGACCCAACTTTTTTTGTTGGAGGTTCACCTTTATTTAGTTGCTTAGGTTATAGTATGTCTATACATTATAATAATATGGATGTCTTAAGTTTTTTGTTTTTTATAGGCAATGGCGGATCTAGAAAAATAAGTTTGTAGGCACTTCTCCCATCATCTATCATCTCTAGCCCCTCCTTTCAAGCTTCCATGGATACCAATTTGTAGAGGCTTTAGGAAAGACTCCATGCCTTAAATAGCGTTAGTGGGGGCATGAACCCACCCTACTCCGATGCTAGATCCGCTGTATATAGGATTACTCATGGTCTTTTACTTCGCACAATGAAAGATGTAGAGGCCCATATTGACTACTTTGTGTAGAACAAGAACACATCCTGTCGGTGCAAAAAGTGACCAACACGTAAATATTTATAGTTTTGTCGTACGTTGTGATCGGATGTGGCCTAGTACTCAATGACACAGGGTTTATACTGGTTTAGGCAACATGCCCTACGTCCAGTTTGAGTTGGTCGGTGACTTTATTCCTGAGCCTAGGTGCTAGAAGTTTGCAGTGGGGTTACAAAACAAGAGGGAGAAAGATGGGGGGTGCAAGAGGTCCAGTCGGACTCTGGTCTGAAGGACCGGAGTGACGGGAGCTCCGCTATGTGCTAAGTGTTCGAGCGTATGCTCTATTGGGATCCTTGGTTGTTTGGATCGTTGGAGTGTGTTTTAGTTGTTGGAGAGTTGATTGTCCCCTATTGGAAGAGAGCGCATCCCCTTTTATAGATGAAGGGGATGGCCTTACAAGTGAGAGAGGGAGAGTGTACGTATGCCGGTAAGTCTTGTTACTCATGTCGTCAGGTACAAGATGATGGTAGGCGCCCACAACACTGTTTGATGTCAGACGCGTGTGGGAGGTTTTACCGTGTCCTACCAGGTATGGTAAATGCCAGCGTCCACAACACTGTGGATGCCTAGATGCATGTGGGGGGCCTTACCATGTTTGCCTGGTATGAGAATTGGTAGCGCCCACAACACTGTAGGGTAAATATCGGCGCCCTCAACACTGTTTGGGCTCTGCCATGCCTGGAAGGTTGTAGGGTACCCTTCTGATCTATCCTGTCGGTACTGTCCTACAGGTGTACAGGTTACGATTTTTGACATTGTGGTTGACTTGAGCGCCCTACCTTACTTGCTCTGCCCGTTGCCTGGGTCCTTACCGAGCGGGTGTCCCCGGTTGGTTGGTCCCTAATCGGCTTCGACTGCGCCAATCAGAGAAGAGCTATAAGCAGAGGTTCGGTGCGTCCCCTGGTCGGAGACACGGGTCGGAGTCAGAAGCGGCGTTGGCCAGGCCTTCCAGTCGGAGAGGCGGACCGAAGTCGGAAGCGAGGCCCTCCGGTCGGAGAGGCGGGCCGGTGTCGAAAGCGGACGCTGTTCCTCTAGCCAGGCCTTCTGGTCAGAAATCAGATCGCCCCTTGGCCTGTTGTTTGGTATTTGGGCCGGCCCAGGAGTTGTGCGTCATTCGCAACATCGTCCGTCGGGCTGAGCCTTTTGCTGGGAAGCTGGTCCATGAGGGACCCTGAATTTATGAACCCGACACATCCAGTACACTAGGATTAAGTTGCTTCTAGGAAATCACTGTAGCATTTCGTGTGCTAACATATGAAGTACCAGCTGATGCTACAAGTGAGTACTTTTGTATTGGAGGAAGTATTGTAATCGAGTCTACGAATGTTTGTCATTGTAGTAATTGATATTTTTGTAGATGAGTACTTGAATCACCTAATGAGAATGATACAGCTCAATTACTTGCACTTGGGGAGCAAATGGTTTTCCTATATGCTAGGTTCCATCAATTGTATGCTAGGTGTGAAAATGGTTGGAACATGATGCCCTCTCAGGCTCATGGCTTCGTGTTAATATAGCTAGGAAGAGCCCCTGGTGTGGCGGTACAACATGTACAACAAGAAGAAGCTAACTACTTTGGTAACTCTAGATTACATCACAAGATTACATCAATCAGGAGATGCCTATCCTATCTAACTGAAGCCGTGATACTTGCCTTCACCCGCAATCCAAGCCTGAGCGCACAACCAATCTTCAGGAGATATCAATCAACCATCAATCAACCAGATATTGTGGTCATATGATCCTATTGGATATTCTTAACATCCCCCCTCAATCACAACTTATCAGCGAGGTTGAGATTGTCTCTGAACATGACCATTTGCTTCTTTGGAAGAGGCTTAGTGAAGCCATCGGCGATCTGATCCTTAGTGCTGATGAATCTGATGTCCAGGCGCTTTGCTGCAACTTGTTCGCATACAAAATGAAAATCGATCTCTATATGTTTGGTGCGTGCATGAAATACAGGGTTAGCCGATAGGTACTTTGCGCCAAGATTATCACACCATAAACATGCTGCCAAAGGATGTGGAATACCTAACTCATCAAGTAATTTTTGTACCCATATTACCTATGCAGTAGTGTTGGCCAAAGACTTGTATTCAACTTCTGTACTTGGTCTTGAAACCGTAGGCTGTTTTCTTGCGCACCATGACACTAGGTTGCAACCTAGGAATACAGCAAAGCCGCCTGTAGATCATCTGTCATCAGGGCAACCGGCCCAATCAGCGTCTAAAAAAGCACTTACAAGCATAGAGTTAGATTTTCTAATTTTAACCCTAGGCCGATTGTTCCTTGTACATATCTCAATATTCTCTTCACAGCTTCCCAATGAACGGTCGTCGGTGAGTGAAGGAATTGACAAACTTTGTTGACCGAAAAAGACAGATCTGGTCGTGTGAGGGTGAGATACTGGAGAGCTCCAACAATGCTCCTATATCTGGTTAAGTCCTCCACTCCTAATCAAGTGCCACTAGTGACTGAAAGCTTTTCGATAGCATTAAGGGGTGTTTTGACGGGTTTACACAGCTGCATATTAACTCTCTTGAGGATATCAGAAGCATTATGCTCCTGTGTCAAAAGCAATTCACCTTTCTTTCTTTGAACCTGTATGCCAAGAAAATAGTGAAGGTTCCTGAGATCTTTGATTGCAAAGTCCTTCTCTAAATCTCGAAGAAGAGCATCCACTGCTTCCTTGATGAACTGGCCACAATTATATCATCAACATATACAAGCATAAAGATGACATGATTTCCTTTCCGATAAAAGAATAATGATATGTCAGCTTTGGAGGGAACAAAGCCTAGACTCTGAAGTTTACTACACAACCTAGAATACGAGGCCCGTGGTGCTTGTTTTAAACCATACAGGGATCTGTCAAGTTTGCATAAGTGATGTGGTTTGGTCTTATCTTCATAACCTGGCGGTTGTTTCATGTATATCTCTTCTTCAAGGAAACCATGCAAGAAAGCATTCTGAACATCGAGTTGCCTCAAACACCAATTCTTAGACATAGACAGAGAGAGCACAAGACGAATTGTGGCTGCTTTCACAATAGGACTAAAAGTATCCTCATAATCAATGCCATATCGTTGTTTGAACCCCTTTGCTACTAGGCGTGCCTTATATCTGTCAATTTTCCCATCTGATCTTCTTTTGATTTTATAGACCCACTTGCAATCTATCACATTTTTACATTTTTGAGGTGGAACTAGATGCCAAGTTTTATTCCTGATCAATGCATCAAATTCAACATCCATAGCACGCTTCCAATTATTATCGACTAATGCATGTTGCAAATCAATAGGACCTTCAATGGTGGCTGCTAACTGACCATATCGAATAGTTCCATCAGTGTAAATTTTTTGTTTGCGTATACCTTGTTGTAGACGTGTGGTGGGTCGCTGGAGAGCCGGTGCTGCAAGCGATGTAGAAGATCCGGTGGGTTGATCTGTGGCTGGCGTAGAGGATCCGGCGAGCAAAGAACTGGTGGGTTGATCTATGGCTGGTACAGAAGATCCGATGAGCGGTGAACCCAAGGGAGCTTCTCCACCATCGGTCGAAATATCCTGTCCCCCCGTCCGTGGAGCCAGGTGAGGCGAGTTCGAGACAGGTGGCGCACGTAGAGAGGATGCTGGTGGAGCTAACGCGTTCGTCACGAGCGCAGGAGCTGACGCCACCGGATCCAAGACCGATCATGTCGGCTCTATAGTGGAAGGTGTAGGTGAATCGGCCTAGGGATCACCGCCTGTTCCTACCAAAACGGGAAATTGCTCGGGGAGCATGAAATGACGCCCGTTTCCAGCCAAATTTAGTTCGTTTGACGCCAAATTTTTTTATGTGCTGCACGCTTAGACATAGGGTTAGTATGCAAGGAATCATTATCAAAATGATCTGAAGAATTGTCGTCCCCAAAATCATGTGAAGGATTTGTCAAAGTTGGAGGAAGGAGGAGAATTTCAGATCGTAATCGAGCACCGGCGTTTGGGTGGAGTTCGGCGAAGGGGAAGACTTGTTCATCGAAGACCACATCTCGGGAAATATAGACACGCCCTTCATTGACATCCAGACACTTGAACCCCTTGTGTATGTTACTGTATCCTAGGAAGACACAGCGTTTGGAGCGGAATTGCAACTTGCGAGCGTTATAAGGCCATAGATTCGGCTAGCATGCGCAGCCAAAAGTACGAAGAGAGGAGTAGTCTGGTGTTTGATGAAACAGGCGTTCAAGAGGAGTTTGGTTATTGATAATTTTACTAGGGAGGCAATTAATAAGATAGGTGACAGTGATGACAGCTTCATCCCAAAATTTTAAGGGCATAGAAGCATGGGCTAAAAGCGAGAGACCTACTTCAACAATATGGCGATGTTTGCGTTCAGCGAAGCCATTTTGTTGATGTGCATAAGGGCATGAGACATGATGCGAGATGCCAATGCGCTAAAAGAAGGCATTCAACTTTTGATATTCCCCTCCCTAGTCAGTTTGC
The DNA here is from genome assembly GCF_019320115.1 of Miscanthus floridulus. Lineage (NCBI taxonomy): Eukaryota > Viridiplantae > Streptophyta > Magnoliopsida > Poales > Poaceae > Miscanthus > Miscanthus floridulus. Next base: position 120,659,603 of record NC_089584.1, read on the forward strand.
ATAGCGAGAATTTTTCTATCAAATTGGCGTTCAACCATAGCTTGGAATTCATGAAATTTTTGAAAAACTTTAGATTTATGATGAAGCAAATAAATCCATGTAAACTTGCTGAAATCATCAATGAAGCTAACGTAATAACTGTTTTTGCTAACAGAAGTGGGCGCAGGACCCCATACATTAGAAAACACAAGTTCTAAGGGACTCAATGAGATACTCGTGGATCTAGGATAGGGTAGCTGATGACTTTTGCCCTTTTGGCAAGCATCGTAAACAGTTTCTTTATTCAAATCGGCAACAAAGGGAATACTATTTTTGCTAAGGACTTGCTGCACGACTGCAAAAGAAGGGTGGCCGAGACGACTATGCCACCTGGACAAAGGAGACTTGACAGCCCAAACGCCCCTTTATTCGATGATGGCCTAGACTTCAACGGGTATAGGCCGCCTTCACATTCCCCTCTAAGGATGGTTTTCTTAGTCGCCTGGTCCTTAATCAAAAAATAGTTGGGATGATATTCAATAAAAGCATGGTTATCGGATGTAAGACGATGAACAGATGTAAGGCTTTTGTTAGGTTCAGGAACATAAAGAACATTGTTTAGGACGAGATTTTGATTTGGGGTACGAACAAAACTTCGACCAATTTGATTGATTCTCATACATGCGCCATTAGCAGCATGAACCTTGTCATTTCCATGGTACTTGTCCCTCATGGTGAGCTTCTCTAGCTCTCCCGTGATGTGGTCGATAGCACCAGTGTTGTTGTACCAGTTGGTGTCGATCCCATATGACGCAGAGGAGGCAGATCAGGATTGCTCTGGTGGACCGATGAAGGAAGCGTCAAAACACTTGAAGCAGCGGAGTCCGGTGTGGCCCTCTTTGCCGCAGAGCTGGTAGATGGGTTTATCGCCGTTGTAGTTCTACCGGGGGCGCCCGATGTTGTTGTTGTTGCCACGGTTGCGGCCGCGCCCGCGTCCTCAGCCACCACCGTCGCGGTTGAAACCGCCATGGCCTCCATGTGTAGCCGTGTTAGCAGATGAACCGGATCCACCGTGCAGGAGATCCATCCGTTGTTCCCAGCTCACTAGCTGGGTGTAGAGCTCGCCCAAAGATAGCGGCTCCGTGCGCGCCGCGACAACCGAGACAATCGGATTAAAATCCATGTCAAGTCCGGCTAGTACATAGGAGATGATCTCTTCATCTTCAAGACGTTTGCCGGCGGCCGCCATGTCGTCAGCAAGAGATTTCATCTTGTTGAAGTAGTTAGCGATTGTAGATGAGCCCTTCTGCGCTGTGGCCAACGTCATGTGTGTGTTGATGATACGGCCCTGAGACTAGGAAGCCGTCATCTCTGAGATCACTTTCCAGATCTCGACCGATGTGGCGCAATTGGAGACTTGCACCTGGATCTCCTTGGAGATATTGGAGAGTAGATAGTTAACAATCTGCTGGTCCTTCGCAACCCAAGTTTCATACTTAGGGTTGGGGATGAGCTCAGTCGGCTTGTCGGCCGCCTTGGGGATCTGCTTCACTGGCATCACAATGTCGGGCTCGAGATAGTGCGCTATCTGCGCACCGCGAAGAGCAGACAACACCTGGGCGCTCCATAGGGAAAATTTCCTTTGCCCAGCTTCTCGATGACGGGACAACCGATCAGAGAGAACGATTGTTGAAGCACGGAAGAGGAAGCCATCGAGAATATTGTGGACTAACCTAGCTCTGATATCATGTGAAAATGGTTGGAACGTGATGCCCTCTCAGGCTCACGGCTTCGTGTTAATATAGCCAGGAAGAGCCCCTGGCGTGGCGGTACAACTTGTACAAAAAGAAAAAGCTAACTACTTTGATAACTCTAGATTACATCACAAGATTACATCAATCAGGAGATACCTATCCTATCTAACCGAAGCCGTGACACTTGCCTTCACCCGCAATCCAAGCCTGAGCGCATAACCAATCTTCAGGAGATATCAATCAACCAGATATTGCGGTCATGTGATCCTATTGGATATTCTTAACACTAGGTTCCACCAATTGTAGTGGAGAAAAAAACCATCTTCAAAAGAGTACCTACTTGGCCCTCTTGATTTGTTGACTATCTAAATTCTCCCCTCTACAACCCATTCCTCGGGTCAAGGAGGGGCATCTCTACTTTTCTGTTTTATCGGTTTCCCACTTGCCATACTCGAGTCCACACCCCCTCCTTGCCATTTTCACACGTGGTACCACCTCACCTACCACTATGCTCTATTCCATGGCCGCCCTACCATTGCCTTGCCACCGGCCAAATTCGAGCTTCTATTTTTTATGGAAACATGAGGGGCGCGCCCCTACCGTGAATTTTATTAAAGAGTTTAAAGAGAGTACAAGTAGAGCAACTGGGCATGTTCGCTGGTTGGTTTCTGGGCTGGTTTGAGCTGGCTGGTGCTGGTTTATTGTGAGAGAAAAATACTGTTGGCTGGTTGGTTTGGGCTGGCTGAAACCAACAAGCGAACAGGCTGACTAAAGGGAGCAGCTCAAGAGACAAAGAGAGAGAAAATAATTCAAGCTAAAGAGATTAAACAAGATTGTTTAACTATTGACTAATAAAATGAAAGTAGGACTTTTGCGCGCGTAAGAAAAAGCGCGTACTTTGGCTTGAAGAATCTCTTAGCTTAAGCTAAGATGAGGTTATTCCTTGACTTCCAGATTGAGCTAAGGAAGGCTGCACTTGGTTGAAGATGAGGGTCTGCATTGCCTTCTCCGAGGCTCATTGCATGGTGCACGCCTCTCCCTGGCGATCACGCCGCCGGTGCGTCATTGACTGCCGCGCCGCACACTGCCAGGCACATGCGATGCGGTCGGTCCACTCTGGGCTCCCTCTGTTCGAGTCGCGGCCAGCCCTAGGGACGCGTGGGCCTGGTGCAGCTCCAGCTCACCGGTCTGCCCCTTGCTGCCGGCGTGGCGGGCACCAGCTGAATTGGCCGTGTTGTAAAACGAAGGCAGTATGTCAGAAAGATGCTGTCGTGAATAATGGAGCCAGTGTCCTTGTACACGGACATTTGAACTGCCATCTAGGGCCCAGTTTAGATGCAAATTTTTTTGCAAAATGAGCACTGTAGCATTTTCGTTGTTATTTGGTAATTAGTGTCCAATCATAGTCTAATTAGGCTTAAAAGATTCGTCTCGTGGATTTCGTCTAAACTGTGTAATTAGTTTTATTTTTTATTTATATTTAATGCTTCATGCATGCGTCTAAAGATTCGATGTGACGGGGAATCTTGAAAAATTTGGCAAAACGAAGTGGAACTAAACAGCGCTACTATTCATCAGGTCACATGTTTAGTCAATCTAAACGAAGTGGAACTAATTCCATGTTTAGATTGCAAAAAATTGTAACCCGATGAATAGTAGCACTTTCGTCTTATTTGGTAAATATTGTCCAATCATGGACCAACTAAGCTCAAAAGATTCATCTCGTGATTTCCAACTAAACTGTGCAATTAGTTATTTTTTTTACCTACATTTAATGCTCCATGCAAGTGGCTAAAAATTGATGTGACGGAGAGATAGTGAAAAAACTTGGAATTTGGAGGTGATCTAAACAAGGCCGGTTTGAAATGCGGGATTTTTTCCCGTTCATTTACTTTTTTATGTGAAAATGAATTAATTCCTGTGAAATTCCTGCGCAATTCCTACATTCCAAACAGGCCCTAGGCCATGTTTAGATTGTAAAAAATTTCAAACCGATAAATAGTAACACTTTCGTCTTATTTAGTAAATATTGTTCCATCGTGGACCAACTAAGCTCAAAAGATTCATCTCGTGATTTCGAACTAAACTGTGCAATTAGTTATTTTTTTTACCTACATTTAATGCTCCATGCAAGCAGCTAAAAATTGATGTAATGGAGAGAGAGTAAAAAAACTTGGAATTTGGAGGTGATCTATACAAGGCCCTAATTAATAGATGGGTAGCAGGCCTAACAACTAACAAAGCTCCTTTCGTCTTAATGAAATATGGGTCCAATCCCGCCCGCGAGAAAAAACCCTGCTGGAACGGACACTAATTTGCAGCCTCTTGACATGGTAATTGAAGCAAGAACTTTTTTTTGGCTGTCCCATCTTCAGATAACTAATGATCACTGCCTTCTGGACGATCTGGAATACTAGGAATGGAGTAATTTTTTACAATGAAACTTTCAGCATCAGCAGATGGAAGTGCAGATTCAAGGATGAGCTTGGTCTGATGTCCAAATTGGTTTGACAACTGAGATCCACAAAACTACAAAAGCAAGAGGTCCAAGCATTGTGCTTACAATTTTGTGAAGTTCATGGAATATTGGAAAAGCACCTGACAGTGCGGTCAAAGAACCAATGGAAATCACAAAGATGGCTAAAATGAAATACCAATACTTCATAGCTGAATAAATTCAGAACTACACCATTTCAGGAATGTCTGATATAACCCATGGTTAACTAAATCCAAGCATCACCATTGCAGTTTATCACTTTGATTTTTTGTAATAGGCATTTGTTGTTTATCAGCTCTATTTTTGGATATCCTCTTATGTTTCCACTTTACAAAAATACATCTGTTCCTCTTAGAAACTGTAGTATTGCACATCGACGACCTTTCGGTATTTCGGCATTAGTTCAACCCATAATCATATTTAGAACTGTAAAGTGGCATTTCACCTGTCAGAAGGGTAGAACTCTGTTGAACTGAATCCCTGGCGCTCAGAACGAGTTCATTTCAAGGCAATATGCCCTTCTCTTGAGAAGCACCTTTGCAGCAGTTCGATATGGCTCCTCAAAGGCCTCTGAAATCCAGCATGTACCAACAGGACCTGCAGCACCAACCCCTTGACCCTCCCTCAAGGCATCCTCGCTTGGTCTGATCGCCACCAGTGTCGCGCCCTTGAGCAGCGTTCCCCCAGGCAGCTCAATGAGCGGTGCATAGTGCAGACGCATACTGAGTGCCGGCATGAGTGTGCGGTGCGAGCTCCCTGACGGAGAGACGGGCCGCATCCGCAGTTCCTGCATCTGCCTCCTGTCCATGGTGAGCACCCCTTGCCCGTCGGCATCTGTCAGGTCCAAGCTCTCCAGCGTTTCGTGATTACAGATAATCGGGTGCAGCAAGTAATGCCTCGCCGACGCAGCAATCAGGGAGCTGATGGTCCAGACAACGCGAAGCTTGAGCCCTCCATTTGTGTAGAGAGAATCAGGCAGGCTCCCCGGCTCTTCAGTCTCCCTACTGGTATCGGGAGCGGTGGCCGCGCTGTCGGCCGCAGCAGTTTCCGCCTGGGTGGACCCTGTGGGCGGCTTGGACGAGACCGACGAGGCGCCGAGGATGATGCAGCTGCCGAGGGTGGAGCCGAAGTCGGCCTTCCACTTAAGGAGCACGCCGTCGTCAATGCCGAGCTCGCCCGTGGGCAGCTCGATGTGGAGGCGCCGCAGCTCCTTGAAGGAGCGGAGCACCTCGGAGGGTGAGTGGTGGGAGACGTCCGCGACGGGCGCGGGCGGGGAAGCGGGCAGTGGCGGCTCGGAGCGCCGGGAGACGGCTGCTGCGGCGGGGGAGAGGATCTGGCCGAGCGCGTGGATGGGCCTGGCGATGCCGCCGAGCAGGACGCGCGCGAGCGAGCCGCGCCCGCGCGCGGCGGGGGCCGGCGCCTGGTGCGGCGGGGAGCCCGGTGCGGCGCCGGCGGAGGAGAAGGAAGAGGAGGGCGGCGGGTCGTCGGGGATGACGCAGTCGACGCGGACGAAGACGGAGTCGACGAGCGGCACGAGCGCGTGGAAGCGGCGCGAGACGAGGGCGCAGCGGCCGAGCGCCTTGACGTCGCCGATGCGGTTGAGGACGTCGAGCAGCACCGCGTCGTGGAGCCGCTCGAACTGGTCCGCGGCCTCGAACCCGCCGCACGGGCACCCCACCTCCTCCTCCAGCTGCTGCTGCTGCCGCCGCCGCGGCGCCGCCTCCATCCCACGCAGGCTGCAGGCACACAGATCAGGATCGGGGAGAGGCGTCGGCGCGGGGCGGCGTGTGGCGAGAGCCGGTCGGCCTCGGGGCTACCTTCTTGATGGATTTGATTGGATTCCCCTGCAGTGGATCGCTCGCTGCGCTGGTAGGAGTAGTCCGTAGTCGGCACGCACCGCACGGCACAAGCTCACGGGTCACGGCTGATGCGACTGCGACTCCAGCGAGTGTGAGAGGGGGTCACGGGGAACGGGGATCGGCGGCAGGCTCGTGTCTTGTGTGTGCGGGCGAGGATGAGGTGTCAGCCGCGGACTGGGGAGTGGGGGTCCGGGTCAGGATCAGGGTCACGGCGGTGTCCCAGCGTGGTGGTGTGGTGTGGTTTCTGGTGTGGCGCAGGCTGCTGCGCTGGGACTGGGTCATTGGGACGTTGCGACTGCGAGCGAGGCATCCAAGCAACGGCCAACGGGGACGTCTCAGCGCGCTCTGCGGATTCCACTGGAAAGATCCTGCCGCCGGCATGTGGCTGAAACCCTGAACCTGAAAGAGGCCGTCGCTCTCCGCGGCGAAATTCCCGGAATACCCGATGGGATAGGATACGTTGGATTGGCTGGCAGCTGACCTGGGCTAGAGCAGAAACATCGCGTTCGCGTTCGCGTTCGCATCCGCATCCGCATCCGCACCCGCACCCGCACCCGCACCCGCATCGCTGTGGGTGGCGTGGGAGCGAGGGAAACCTGATAGAGATTGGTCGCTCTCACCCAGGGTCAGGGCAGTGCGCGCGCGCCTCGCGCTGTGCGGGCCTGTGCCCGTGCGTGCCGATGATAGCGGCGGGAGGCACCTGTCCCCCCGCACGAGCCGTCCGATCCTCGTTCCTCAACGCCGACGGGTCGGACGGACCTCAGGTGCTTTGACTTTGCAGGACACTAGTGGGAGGGAGGGATCTTAGCGCATGTTTGAAACGCAGGAATTTCATAGGAATCACACATGAATTTACAGGAATCAATTCAATTTCATATGAAAAACGCAGGAATGAAGAAAAATCCCGCATTCCAAACAGACCCTTACGAAAGAGCTGATTAAACAAATCTAGTTTGTTGTCAGAGCACCAACTGGTTGGATGAGATGAGATGAGCGAGCAGAACAGAACAGATCGCAGATGAGATGCAAGCCCAAGTAGGAGAAGTATTCAACTCTGCTCAAGTGCCAGCACTCAGCACTAGGCAGTAGGCGTAAGGAATGTGATAAGGCGATAAGCCATAACTGAAAGCGTCGTTGACTAATTTAGTATGAGAGAAAAATACTGTTTGTGGACTGAAAAAGTATGACATAAGCTCAAACATACAAAGGCGTAAACTAGTTCGCCGCCTGCAAAACCGACGCAGCAGCGTAGCCCAGAACGAAACGACGTGGAAGGAAGACCATCACGACCTGCACGAGGGCCTGCCAGCTGGGAACTGCTCCGTGCTCCGCATGTGCAAGGACACGAGGGGACAGACCACCGAGGCAAGGACAAGACAAACAGGGCGTCATTTCGCGAGGGGTGTGGAGATGGGGAATTGGGATTGTGGAAATGATTGGTTTACGCTTTCCAGGGAGTGTCATCATCGACGCAAACTTCGCTCTCAAGCGACTGCTCAAGGGCAAAAGTGGCCTCCTTTTCCTCAGGTAATCTAGTGCACCACCATGAGCCATGATCATGCCTCACTCGAATGCGTCCTGGTTGATTGCGTAACCATCCTTGCGTTCCCGCTATCTGATGCAATCATCGGCGATCCGTTCCAAATTATAGTTCCTTCGTAGCAAGCAACCCACACCACGCCGAGGGGATTTCCGCACTTATCCTTCCTCGCAGTTCCTAGATTCTTAGTTGGGCCAACATGTTTGGCGTCCAAACACGTTTTGGGCCTTGCTCGCTCTAAAGAAACTATTGGGCCTTCTTTACTCTCACACCGACGAGCCAACCCAGTTGAGTCACCTGGATCTGGATCCAATGTAACAGAATTACCAGCACATAAGAGGCGCGCCAGGCGTTCTTCAAAACCATGGTAAACTCGGAATCCCCTTTCTTCTCGTACGTACTGCTCACGAATTTGGTGGGCTTAAGACAACTTCGTTTGGTTCCTTGTGTTGATCTACGCTAGCCAGAGGAGACGAGGAGCCAGATCAACGAGTGGATCGCGAGCACGACGGCCGGCCGGATCAAGGACCTTTTTCCCACGGGCTACCTCCACCGTGGGACGCCGGCGATGCTTGCCAACGCACTCTACTTCAAGGGCGTGTGGGAGCGCAAGTTCGACGCCTACCTGACGCGGGACGAAGCCCTTTTCCTGCACGACGGTTGCGTCGTCCGCGTGCCGTTCATGTCGAGCACCAGCAAGCAGTGCATCGCCTGCTGGCCCGGCTACAAGCTCGTGAGGCTTCGCTACGCGCAACAAGGCCACGGCGAGCATCGGGTGTTCTCGATGTACATCTACCTTCCAGACTCCCACGACGGACTGCCGACGCTGCTGCACAAGCTGAGCGCCGACCTGGCGCTGCTCGAGAGCTCTAGAACTTTGACGGACGAGGTCCCCATGCACGCGTTCAGGGTTCCCAGGTTCACCGTCGCGTACAAGACGAACGCGAGGGAGATGCTGCTGGACCTCGGACTGCTCCTACCCTTCGATGGCGACATAGTGGAGGTGGGGCGTCGGAGCCGCTCGTCGTGTCCGATGTCTACCATGAGTCCTTCGTGGAGGTGAACGAGGAAGGGACCGAGGCAGCCTCCGCGACCGCTGTCGCTATGCGCTTCGGGTGCGCGCTCCTGGAGGCGCCGGTGGACTTCGTCGCCGACCACCCATTCATGTTCTTGATCAAGGAGGAACTCAGCGGCGTGGTGGTTTTTGCTAGACAAGTGATCGACCCATCGATTCCTCAGTAATTTTAGATGAGTGATACTTCTTTGAGTGAATATAATAACGATATGAAAGCGGTTAGTACTTATTGTTGGAATGATCTTGGCTTAGTCGAAGACTGACTGAGTCATTAGGGACTAATAGTCCATTAACAGTGCCCTAATCGGGGCCCATGCCCTAATAACCGACTAATGGGCCTGGTCCCAGGCCAAACCGAGCTATATAAGATGGAGGCATCTCTGTGATTAGTGATGATGGGAATTAGTCCTAATTAACCTAAGACCTACTGATCAAGGTGAGCTTGGGAGTGGTCCTAAAGACCTGTATCCAGCCGTCAGCCACCCTGTGCCGACATCTCTCTCGTCCTCGTCACCGACGCCCACTGGAGAAGGAGATCTACGTCATGCCTGCTACTCGAGCAGGCACGCGGACTTCAACGGCTCTAATGAGCACATCCGATTCAATTAAGTCTAATTAATTACTAAGTGTGGAGTAGGTGTTCATCGGATTAGGCTAATTAAGATCCTATGAATCATAAGTTCTAACATTTGGTATCAAGAGATGGTTTAGCCTAAACGATGAACCTTAATCTTAGACCTAAGTTTTAATTAAACCGATTGATTAAGTTTAAGATCGAAGTGCCACCCTTCGGTCGTTTCAAGCTAGGGTTTCGGATAAGCAATAAGAAGGAGGGGATTCAAATCAAATTAGTTCATAGAACCCAAATTAAAGTTCCTCAGATCCCCTCAAATCTTGAAACCCAAGAATTGGATTCTCCAAAGTTAAATCTCCAGTTGCAAATTCCTAACCTTAAGATCATTGGAAGGGCCACCATGCTTACCTAAGGCGCCATCGCCGGGTCTCCTGCGTGGGCTCGCCGCCGGCAAAGTAAGGTCCGTGTGTCGCCTAGTTCTTCTCCTGTGCATGCGCGCGCGCCAGCTAAGGGTGCCGACCGAGGGGCCAATCGATGGTGCCGTGTGTGGCTCGGCCGCACCTGTGCGCCGGCGAGTGGTGCCCCGGTGGTGCCACCTCTTCTCCGCTTCTTCTTCTCTAGCGTCGGTCCGCCCGGCGACTGACTGCTATCGCATCCAGTTTTCCAAAGAATACCAAGCGCTAACTATATGTGTGCCCAAAATGTCCACACGACACATATAGCGACAAATATGGAGAATATCAAGGACAATGCTTTATTATATATCGAAACATAGTTACATCAAGACTTACATCTATTACAAAGCATAGCGAAAACTATTCTATATCTTCTATTCGGGACTCCATACTCCACAGGGACAGTTAACTGGGGAGCAGTCGCCTAGTACTCTTGGAACTCCTTTGGTAAACTCGTCACTTGAACCACCATCTGGTACCCATCCAGAATTTTTTATCGATTGTAAAGCAAGTGGGAGCATACCATAATAAACAAGTATAACATGAGGGGATGCAAGAGTCAAGGCTGGACACGGCTAAACCGCGGTAAGAATTTTTAGTTGGTCATATTTTATTTATTAAACCTATGTTGCTAGGTATGCTTAAGCTCCCAAGGTGAAAGTATAACTAACATCAAGATTAATCATCACTCAAACCATCCATAGAACCATCTATCTCAAAAAGGATCTAGGTCGCTCGTTGCCGAGAGCACGGCTGATATATCAGTTTAGTGTGTACATCTTTACCCACGAGTCATGATTACCCTTTGCCCGAGGTGATCAGCCTCTTTTACTCACTTCCAAGGTAAGTTGGCAGGGATCACTACGTAGCATTTCACTGGTTGTTCTAATAAGTAGCAGCAGCTAAGGTTTCAGATTGACCAGGCGATATAGATGCTCTCCTCCGAAGGTGGCACACTTATGACTGCAGCCTAGCACACACCGTGGCAGGACAAGAGCTATACCCGAGCTGGCACCCCCTCTTGCCCTTTCGATAAGCTGCTGACGAGCTAGAATAGATTAGGATACTAGGCTAAGACCAGAGCCATGTAGTACTCGTGGTTGTACTGTAAGTCCTGGGTGGCTGCTTTAAGATTCAGTCCTTACGGAGGATAAACTAGAGCACGCAAAAAGGCTCAATGTTCTAGCCCCCTTCTATCCATGTTGCTAAAAAGCTCATTTTAATCTATAGTTGCATATATCATTAATCAATATTATAGATCATTATAGTTGGTGATAGCAAACTAAGCTAGTCTACCCATATGCAAAACCCATAGGTAACAAGGATATAAGATATCAAAAGTATACTAGGTAAGGTCTTTAATGTTTCATCATATTAGACACATGCACATGAATGGTGAATATATGGTTATTAGGTAACAAGGGTACTCATGTTACACTTGCCTTCCAAAGCGTGCCATCCAACTTTCCAACTCTTCTGGATCATTCTTGCTTAGCTCCACTTCTAACGATAGCATCATCAAGTACAAGCATGTTAAGCAAACCTAGAAATAGTACACCAAGCATTATAAATCAAGATGTGTCGGGTTCATAAACCCAGGGCCCCTAATGGACTTGCTTCCCAGCAAAAAGCTCGGCCCCAGCAAACAACATTGCGGACGACGTGCAACTCCTGGGCCGGCCTAGATACCTAACGACAGGTCGGAAGAGTGATCCAGTCTCCGACCGGGAGGCCTAGCCAAGGAGGGGCGATGCTCGCTTCTGACTCCGACCCTTCTCTCTAACAGGGAGGCCTGGCCAAGGAGGGGCGATGCTCGCTTCTGACTCCGACCCGCCTCTCTGACTAGGAGGCCTGGCCAAGGAAGGGCAACGCTCGCTTCCGACTCTGACCCGCTTCTTCGACTAGGAGTACACCGAACCTCTGCTTATAGCTCTTCTCCGACCGATGCGGTCAGAGCCGACCGGGAAATGACCGAATGGGGACGCCCGCTCGGTAAGGACCCAAAGAATCTGACGGAGCAAGTAAGGCAGGGCTCTCAAGTCAACCGCAATACCAAGGACCGTACCCTGCACACCTGCAGGACAGTACTATCAGGTCATGTCAGAAGGGTGCTCCGCAACCTTCTAGACGTGTAAGAACATGAAAGTGTTATGGGCGCCGACATTTGTCCTACAGTATGGTAGGCGCCGACATTAGCCATACCAGAAGAACACGATGGAGCCTACCACATGCATCTAGGCGTCAACAGTATTGTAGGCGCCGACAAACCGCCTTGTACCCGACGACATGGGCAATAAGACTAGGTAGCACACACACTCTCTCTCTTGTAAAGCTGTCCCCTTTATCTATAAAAGGGGATGCGCTCTCTCCAAAAGGAGGACGATTGATTCACATACTTGATTCCGATTCTCTCTGCTTGGCTCTAGAACTCTAAAGCTAGACAGAGCATACGTTCAAACACTTAGCGCATGTTGGAGCTCCCGTCACTCTTGGCCCTTTGGTCCAGAGTCCGACCGGACCTCTGATACCCCCCATCTTATTCCCACTTGTTTGTAACCCCACACCAAACTTCAAGCACCTGGGCTCAGGAATAAAGTCACCGACCGACTCAAACTAGACGTAGGGCACATTGCCTGAACTAGTATAAACCCTGTGTCATTGAGTGCTAGACCACATCCGATCACAACGTACGACAAAACGACAAATATTTACTAGTTGGTCACTTTTCGCACTGACAAGATGCATGCTAAACAAACCTAGAAACAGTACACCAAGCATTATAAATCAAGATATAAAGGTTTTAAAACACGTAGGCTTGTAGCTACGAACATATGAGCGCAAAGACTACTAGAAACGAAGCTACGGTTTAAAAGTCATGAAAGTTCAAAGGTAGAAGTTGCAAAGTTTGATAAATGATAGGAATAGAATAGACATGATGTATGTGGGCTAACTTGAAAGATTTAGAGAGCATGTGGATTTATAGATGAAGGGTAAATGATCAAAGAATTTGTATACAAGATGGACCAGACATTATGAGAATGAATTAAGCATACGAAGATTTAAGAGCTAGATCACACGAGATGACTATGAAAGCTTGATTAGAGAGAACATATAGATGGCAATAACTATGCAAGAGTGAGATGGTACAGTGAGATACTATCAAGAATATTTGTCTTTGGTCAAAGAAAATGAAACAGGGACAATGGTGGTGGTTGGCATAGTTGAAATTTACCAATAGCGAGATGACCATATATTGATACGAGGCGAAAAGTGAAGCTGAACATTTAGATCATGTTTTGCAAACTCATATGAAGATTATCTTTTCGATTTGTGAAGGGACACTTGGGAACATATATGAACAACCAATGCGCTGAGGTGGATGCTAGATCAATGAGGGACACAGTTACAACAATGTGTACACCGACTGGACATGCCCGTGCAGCGGGTAGCGGTGGTTGTGGCCATCAGAAGGAAGGGTCATGCTGAACTTATGGTAAGGATATCTTGTGGGATTGTGTAAAACTACCCTATGAATGTTCAAGCCAAAGGGCTCATCAATTCGAAGTCCGGTTTAGAGGAGAATGCAATGAAACATTGGTGCATCCAGAACATGCACATAAGCGCGCAACGGAGTTTACGATCACAAGGATCATGGTCAAAGCAGAACCAATTGGCAATCTATTTTGTGGGGATGTTGAGCATTGTATGGAGTATGTGTTGGAAAAAGGGCATGCCATTTTGAGTGTTGGTTAGCTAGGGAATGCGATTGCAAAACAGGGTGGTATGGCTGTTTGGACAGCGAGGGAAACGAATGTTGCGGCCTCAATATCTTGGCCATCATGGCATGAATGACCGAACCAATTTTCAGAGGCATACTCAAGGATATGAAAAACATTCGGGTCAAAGGGACTGACCACTGGAGTAGCGAAACAGCGGGAACATGTATGCCAACCTACAGCAGTGTGGTTGCGAGGCATAGGGTAGCAAGCGCGACGACATCAATAACTTTGGCATCATGGCTCCTATGACCAAACTGATTTGCAGAGGTATGTGCAACTTCAAGAAATACATCATGATCAAAGGGTTTGATTACCTAGATCACTGGGAACGCGAACGCTAACCGGCAGCAGCGCCGCTGTGATACAACAGGGGCAGCAAGAACAAAAGTGATGATATCTCTCTCGACTTGGTCTTTCTGGCAATGAATTTTTGCGGAGACATGTGCAAGTACATGAGGAATTTTCTAGTCAAAGGATTTATCACAAAACTCAATGGATCAGTGGGGAGCGCCATTGCCATCAGCTGTAGCACAGCTGGACGAGGGGACAACAACACGTATCGTGGGCAAACCTCACCAGAACTCGATGGATCTCAAAGTATAGGCTATGAATTGCTACGTGATAAGGTAAAATAGATATGTGAGAGGCAAAGGGGGTCCCACTTGGGTTTAGTGGCAGCCGATGCACGATCAACAACAGCTAGTGGCGACGATGGACGGCGGCACAACCTTTGTACGTGGGCGGCGGATGTGGCAGTGCTGCAGGCTTGAGGATACAGCAAGGCATGCTAGGGAAACATCCTCATGGTGATGTGGTGCTACAGCAGTGCACGAGTTGATGCTTGATGGGGATGATACCGTTGCAAAGATTGCCGGTGCCACAATTCATATACTCCGCGTCCACAAAAAGTTGGGCAGCGAGGGATCGATTTGGGGACGTCCTGTGGTACATGAGGAGATCAATAGAGGTATGAGGATCAGGAGATGGAACACGCAGTGAGAGAGGGAAGGGAGGGTCGGCTTACTGCAGCAGAGGAGATCATCATCCTTCATCCAAATTGTGCTGCATTGTTCTTGATGGAGATTGCAGCGGCAAATCAGAATCATAGCTGCAGGAGCCCTCCGTTTTGGTTGAGTAAGTGGAGAGGGATGATGGGAAGAAGTAGTGGGAAGCCATGGGTAGAGCCTCATTGTTCTTCATGTGCAACAGAGAGGGGGCTGAACCATGGATGGGATCATGGGAGATGTGGGGGGTATGACCTCGGATACCCACGGCAGACCACATGGGCTACGCCCTCAGGGGCGGCCCAGCCCACATGACAAAGCCTTGCGGGGCACGACTCTGGTCGGCGCCTTCTACAAGGCATCTGGAAGATATCCTGATACTACGAGATCTGTTAGGATATGTATGATCTCAAGATTCCTGTAATCAGTTATTACTTTCCGGTTATCTCTCAGATCTAACCGACTTGTAACCCTGCTCCCCGGACTATATAAGGCGGGCAGGGACCCCCTCCAAACTCACGCAATATCATACGATAGCTAATACAAACCAACAGACCACAGGAGTAGGGTATTACGTCATACTGACGGCCTGAACCTATCTAACTCGTGTGTCTCTGTTGCCTTCTTGTTCTTGATCTCACGCTCCCCTACCGATCAATCTACCTTCATGAGATACCCCTCGGAGGACTACCGATGGTATTCTGTCGACAGTTGGCGCGCCAGGTAGGGGTGTGCGTGTTGTTTCCTTGTCGAACAAGATGGTTTTTTCAGTAGGCTCTTCGTCCCTTCCATAGCCTAGCCAGATCTTCACGATTAGATCCATCTCGTGGGTCATCAATGCTGACGGAGTCGGAGAGCTCCTCGAGCTGGTGTAGATCGGTTCCACGCCGACCACCCCTGCACCCACAACTGCAGATCCGATCTTGGAACCACTTCTAAGGTCACCTTCATCAACGACCCGCCGCTTGCTTCCTCGCTACTGGAGGAGGCAGGTCAACAATGACGATCTGATCGAATCCATCGATCGGATCGGTCTGAAGCTCGCCGATTGCCTCTCCGTCGCCGAATCGGCCCTGGACACTTTGGTTCAGCGCCAACCACCCTTCGATCCAAATCTATCGGAGGCTACCCAGAAAACTGCAGGAGTTGTGGCTCTGCCCTTCGGGCTCACCAATGTCGCCGCTACTTACCAAGACGCCCTGAGGGGAAAATTCACCGACCAGGTGGGAGACACCCATCCGCTCACCGACCAGCTCGCCGTCCAGCCTCCGCCAGCCGTCAACATGCTACACATAGGCCGGTGCCCTAGAGCGTCCCTCCAGACCATCCTGGAGGAAAATCTAGACTCTGAGTCTCAGGGCTCTACAGAGACCCTCGCGGAAACCTTCACCGAGCAACTCCTTCTCCCACCCTTCCGAGGTGGCGCGATCTTCAATGTCAGTGTCGACAGCCCTCCTCGGAACGGTGAAACCGAGGAGGAACGTGTCGCTCGTGAGAACCAGAACGTCAACCGCGCGCAACGCCGAGAAAATGAGGCAGCTATTGCGAGGGCTGAGGTTGCTTGAAATAATCGGCTCGACTCACAAGGAAGGCCACTCCCGCTCCATTGTGACCTCGATGAAGAGTTTCTCCACGTTGATTGCCACGACGTCTTCAAGACTCCTAGCGCAAATCTAGCAGTGGCCACCAACGAACTCGCCCGCCTCCCGCAGACGCTCGAGCTCGCCAAGGTCGCCGCCATGCTTAAAGCGGCACACTGTCAGGTTAATGAGATTCGCGAGGATCAGAGACCTTCGTGCTCCACAAGCACGATTCACCGATTAGCTACGCCGAGATCCAATTGCCGCCCCAGTCAAAGCTGTTTCGCTGACCAGTCACTGCCTCTCTAGGGGGGAGCCGAGGGACACCACACAGAATACCATCGCCAACACGACTAGGAGGTCGAACAGGACGCTCGAGTGCACCTCAGCAACCTCCGGGATGCACGACGGCGTATCGAGCAATGTCGCTTCGGTCACCATGAAGACGAAGTACGCCGCCACCAGGAGTATGAACAGGAGTACAGAAACCCAGACTCATCTCTCAAGCAAATCGATGCCGGCAACGCTACAGCCGACGCTGACCACAACCTCGAAGGGCCCCCAGCATTTACGAGGGCGCTGCAAACACTTCAATGGCCCCGTGGTTTCAAAATCACTAGGGTCCAGCCCTATGAGGGAAGGATGAATCCAACACAGTGGCTATAGGCTTACGCCACCGCTGTCCGCGCCGTCGGAGGAGACACCAGTAGCCTTGCCACAGACTCCATCGGATCCTGGGAAGAGCTAAAAAAGTCTTCACCGACAGTTATATGGCTACATGTACTCGGCCGGGCACCAAGTATGATCTCAACCGCATCAATCAGAAGCCATCCGAGCTCCTCCACAACTACATTCTATGCTTTTCCAAGATGAGGAATTCTATTCCCAACATCACGGAAGCTGAGGTCATCACCGCCTTCACCCGAGGACTCAACCATCGTGAGCTTCGCTCCAAGTTCAACCGCAAGCCACCCACAGGCATTGGCGAGATGATCACTACTACCAACCAGTACGCCGATGCCGAGGAAGCTGAGGTGCGCTTCAACGAGGATGCGGGCACCCATCGCCCACCTCGCCACTACGACGATTGCCCCGACGACTGACGCCACAATGACCACCGCTTCAACGACCGTAGTTACCATCGTGACAGTGGCCATGATCAAACAGAAGGACCAAAGCCTGGCCAAAATCACCGCCGCCAGCCAGACCACATTGTCGCTGCTGTCAGTCAACCTCACGCCAAGCGCAACTACGACGAACAGTACCAAAAGATCCTCGATGGCTCATGCCCTCTTCACAAGAACACCAAACACAAGATGAAGAACTGCCTCGGCTTGGCGAAGGAGTTTCAGGACAAAAAGCTAGAAGACGACGCCAATGATGGAGCCGAAGACCGCCGACCACTGGGGGCAACAAAAATGCTTTCTAGGACCACGACAAGGTGGTCGCCACCATCTTTGGGGGCCTCGCCTCCATCGAGAGCAGAAGAGAACGGAAGCTCGCCGCACGGCGGGTGCTCTCCATCACTACGGAAGATGCCACCGCCAACCCCAGTTATTGCCTGTGGTCTGAGATACCCATCACCTTTAGTAGGGCCGATCAGTGGGCGGACATCCCCTACATAGGGCATTTCCCCCTCGTCCTCGATGCAACCGTGCAGAAGGTGCTTTTCAGAAAGGTGCTCGTTAACGGTGGGAGCGCTCTGAATCTCCTCTTCGCCGGAGCCCTAAAGGAGCTAGGCCTCGGGTTATCAGATCTCACACCCTCCGACTCCTCCTTTTGGGGTGTGGTACCTGGCAGGGCCTCCAAACTGCTTGGAGAGATCACCCTCCCAGTATAGTTCGGCACGGTGAGCAACTACCGCGTCGAACACATCAAGTTCTACGTCGCCGACTTCAAGACCGCCTACCACGCCATACTTGGTCAGCCAGCTCTGGCCAAGTTCATGGCTGTACCACACTATGCGTATCTAGTGCTGAAGATGCCTTCACCTACAGGGGTTCTGGCCCTATGGGCCAACCTCTCCATCGCCTATGCCTGCGAGACAGAGAGTCTCGCTCTCACCGAAGCCACCGACCTCTCCATCCAGATGGCCAGCGTGGTCACCGAAGCCAAGACATTGCACGCCAAAGACATGGAGATCCCAGAGCTGGAGCCCCGCCGTGCCTCTGCCAAGTCCAAGGAAATAAAGGAGGTCGGCCTCAGCCTCGACGACCCCTCCAAGACCATGAAGATTGGGGCTCACCTTGACCCCAAATAGGAAAGCACGCTCATCTCCTTCCTACATGCCAACACCGATGTGTTTGCTTAGAAACCTACAGACATGCCAGGGGTACCACAGGAGAAGATCGAGCACTCCTTAAATGTCTCGCCGACCGCCAAACCGATCAAGCAGAAACTCCGCCGATTCATGCCAGACAAGGAGGCTATTAGGGTAGAAATAAAATGACTCTTAGCTTCCAGATTTATAAAAAAGTGTATCATCCCGAGTGGTTAGCAAACCCTGTTCTCATTCGAAAAAATAATAAAGAATGGAGAATGTGCGTTGATTATGTTGATCTTAACAAACACTGCCCTAAAGACCCCTTCGGTTTGCCTCGGATAGACGAGGTTGTAGACTCCACCGCCGGTTGCGAACTGCTCTCCTTCCTTGACTATTACTCCGGCTATCACCAGATCTCCCTCAAGGAAGAAGACTAGATCAGGACGTCATTCATCACACCCTTCGGTGCATACTGCTACACCACTATGTCCTTCGGTCTCAAGAACGTCGGGGTGACCTATCAAAGGGCTATCCAGATGTGCCTTAATCAACCAATTGGCCGCAACGTCGAAGCTTACATCGATGATGTGGTCGTCAAGTATAGGACCGCCGACAATCTTATCATCGACCTCGAAGAAACGTTCGCCAGCCTTAAAAAGTACCGATGGAAGTTGAACCCTTCAAAGTGCATCTTTGGAGTTCTGTCTGGTATACTGCTAGGCTACATCATCAGCGCTCGTGACATCGAACCCAACCCTGACAAGGTCTCCGCCATCACCAACATGAAACGACCAACATGCGTCAAGGATATACAGAAACTTATAGGCTACAAGGCTGCTTTAAGCCGCTTCATATCACACCTCGGCGAAAAAGGGCTACCGTTCTTCAAACTCCTCAAGGCCTCCGAGCGCTTTTCCTGGTCGAAGGAGGCAGATACAGCTTTCGAGCAGCTCAAGGTGTTCCTAACAAAGCCTCCGATCATGACAGCACCATGGCCAGACAAAACTCTCCTGATCTACATCACCGCTACTTCCCGAGTCGTCAGCATAGCCATCATGGTCGAACGCAAGGAGGCCAGGCACGCCTATAAGGTGCAACATCTAGTATACTTCATCAGCGAGGTCCTTAACGAGCCCAAAACTCGCTATCCTTAGGTCCAAAAGCTGCTATACGCCATCTTGATTACATCGCGTAAGCTCCGCCACTACTTCGAGTATTACAAGATCACTGTGGTCACCGAGTTCCCTCTGGGGGACATCCTCCATAACAAAGAAGCCAACGGCCGTATCATCAAGTGGGTTGTTGAGCTCGGCACTTATTCAATCAAATTTAGAAGCAGGCATACGATCAAGTCTAAGGCGCTTGCTGATTTTATCGCTGAGTGGACTGAGATCCAAGAGCCCATCGCTGCCACCTGCCCTGAGCACCGGGTGATGTACTTTGACGGTGCCCTTAACATCAACGGTGCTGGTGTGGGCATTCTGTTCATTATGCCGACCAAGGATAAGCTCTGATACGTTCTCTGGATACACTTTCCGGTATCCAACAACGCCGTCGAATATGAAGCATGTCGCCACGGACTCCATATAGCCGTTGAGCCTGGCGTCAAATGCCTCATGGTATACGGGGACTCTGCGCTGGTCATCAACTAGCTTAACAAAGATTGGTCTTGCTCTAGCAAGAAGATGGATGCATATTGCGCCGAAATCAGGAAACTTGAAGGAAAATTTTACGGCATCGAGTACCACCACGTGGTACGCGACCAAAATCAGCTCGCTGACCACTTATCCAAGTTGGGCTCTTGTCACGCCGTGATCTCGATAGGGGTCTTCGTTCAAGATCTCCTGGCGCCATCCATTAAGGAAGATAAGGAAGTTCCCCCCGCCGGGCAGCTGGTACTATCGGTACCTTCGCCGGCCGCCGATTGGAGGGAACAATTCATCAAGTACCTCACCAGCACCGAAGTACCCACCAAGACTAAAATCGAACGCCTAATTCGTCATAGCAAGCATTACATGCTGGTAGACGGCATTTTGATGAGGAAAAGTGCCAAGGAAAGGATACTGCAGAAATACATCATCCAAGAAGAGGGAGTGAGGCTACTTCTCGAAATTCACTCGGGTTCCTGCGGCAACCACGTGGCCTCGAGAACACTAGTCGGTAAGGCCTTCCAAGCTGGTTTCTACTAGCCCATAGCCATCTCTGATGCAGAAGACCTCATACGACATTGTGAAGGATGCCAATTTTTTGCTAAGCAAATACACATGCCAGCACAAGAGCTGCAAACCATCCTAGCTTCCTGGCCCTTCGCCTGCTGGGGACTGGATATGATTGGGCCTTTCAAGCCAGTGCTAGGTGGTTTTCAGTACGTATACATCGCCATTGATAAGTTCTCCAAGTGGATTGAGTATAAACCGCTCGTCTCAGCTACTGCAAAAAGAGCAGTCGAGCTCTTCGAAGATATCATCCACAGATTCGGTCTCCCAAACAACATCATCACCGACCTCAAAACTACATTTACTGGCCATCACTTTTGGGAGTTCTGCGAAGACCATTGCATCTCCATCAAATACGTCTTCGTTGCTCACCCTAGAGCCAACGGCCAGGTCAAACGGGCGAATGGCATGATCCTTGATGCCCTCAAAAAGAGACTATATCAGAAATACGAAAGGCACCTGGGCAGATGGCTCAAGGTGCTACTAGCTATAGTCTGGGGACTACGTACTCAAGCTAGTCACAGCATCGGTGTGTCTCCATACTTCTTGGTTTATGGCTCAGAAGCCATACTACCAGCGGACATTGCCTTCTGAGCACCTAGGGTGAAAACTATGATGAAGAGCAGGCCGTAGCTGGTTGGACAGAGGACATCGACAGGGCCGAGGAAGAACGCCTAATCACCTACGTCCGCATAGCCAAATATCTAGAAGGCTTGCGGAGGTACTACAACCGCAACGTCAAAGGTCGTTCATTTGCTGTCGGCGGCCTCGTTCTCCGTAGAAAACAAAAAACCAAAGGGATACACAAGCTCTCCTCCCCTTGGGAAGGGCCTTACATTGTCAAAGAGGTCACCCGACCAGGGTCTTATCGCCTATGTGACTTAGAAGGAATCAGTGTTCCCAACTCGTGGCACATCGAGCACCTCATACATTTCTATCCTTGAAACACCCCAGATATGTACTCTCCACTTTATAATGAACAAAGTTTTGGTCTCCGTAAATTGTCTCCACTTTTTCTCCATTATGGTCTAATCTCCATTTGTGGTTGTCGAGCTCCATGCTACTCCATTGCGAACTCCAATACGAAATCGCCATAACTACGCCGACCAAGTTTCTCCAAATCTCCAAGGTTATCGCCGAACGATTTTTCCTAGTCGCCGACACATTTTGGCCTAAAATCGTCAAATAAGTCTTCTCCAAATTGCCAAACACGTCTTCTCCAAATCGCCAACGTACTTCGCCACGCGTTTTCTCCAAGTCGCCGAACACTTTGCTCCAAATCTCTAAGATATTTCGCCGATCAGCGAGCAGCATACTTTTTTGTCTGTTCTCTTCGGAGAAGACCCAGTCTCTGATCTCTCCCTACACGTGCTACGGGCTCCGCGCTCTGCATTATGGGTGGTCGGCTGTGGTTCCTTGGTCACGCCTGTTCATCCTACATGTTCACGGGCTCTGTGCCCGACATTATGGACTACGGGCTAGCCAAGGCCGAGAGCTTAGCACAGAACTAATCACCAAGGACGCCGCTTATACTATCTATATCTCCAAGTTATTTCGATAACCATCGAGCAGCACACGTTCCACTCTTTTCTCTATGGAGAAGACCCAGTCTCTGATCTCTCCCTACATGTGCTATGGGCTCCGCGCTCTGCGTTATGGATGGTCGGCTATGGTTCCTTAGTCACGCCTGTTCCTCCTACACGTGCACAAGCTCCGTGCTCGATGTCATAGACTATGGGCTAGCTGAGGCTATGGGGGTCAGTAGCGAACTAACTGCTTGGACTCTACTTATACTCCGTATAAATACCTTATGGTCGAAACTACGAAGATTTTTTTGCCGAAATACAATCTAACTGCATACACATGCACTTTATAGCATTTATCATGTATATAAGTGTTTTTTACACTTTCGCGCGTTCTAACTACACTGTCCAGAATATACAGATGATATTCACCAAGCAGATCATTGTGCTCCACCATTGTTGTCCGTCTTGCCGAATAGGTCTATATCACCGGCCAACTTCTTTGCTGTGTCTTCCACCTCATCCTCCAGCTGCTGGGTCTTCGCCTCGCTCAGCCCCTCGGCGAACCCACCCCCAATCGCCTGAAGGTCAGTGGCTAGATAGTGAGACTAAACCACAGCAAGGGCGTGGGTAGCGGCGGCAACAACAGTGTCGCGGTTGAAGCTCTCCCACGCCGTCTTGCATCTCTCGAGAACGATGTCCGGGCGCGGCGGCCTACCATTGGGCTAAGGAGCCACTTCTGGTTCGATGCAGTCGAGCACTGGTTTGATTCCAGCAACTACGGTGTCAAATTTGTCCCTCTGGGTCCGGGCGTCTTGCTCCAGCACATCAAACTATGCCTTGACCCTCCGA
Organism: Miscanthus floridulus; assembly: GCF_019320115.1. Lineage (NCBI taxonomy): Eukaryota > Viridiplantae > Streptophyta > Magnoliopsida > Poales > Poaceae > Miscanthus > Miscanthus floridulus. The sequence continues at coordinate 120,682,553 of NC_089584.1, forward strand.
CGGTAGTCTATAAGCATTACAAAGTTCCATCAAGCAAGAGAGTTACTTCAGCAGTAACCCCGACCAAGGGGCACTCACTGTTTAGCTCCTCGGCTAGTTCGTTTGCTCGCCCTGTCTCCTTCGCCTTCTCCTCTCAAAGTTGCTCGAGGGCCTGGCGCAGCTAGCCGAGTTCCACATCTTGCACTACAAGTACAACAGTAATCACCAAAAATAAGCATATCCAACTATGCAAAGCACTTTTGCCGATCACACATACCTTTCTTCTGCTCGGAGACTTTTTGCAGCTGCTCCAACTGCTCGGAAACATCCTTCAGTTGTGTGGAGGCCGTGGCCAGCTGCTCGGACTTGACTGGTAGCTGTTTGGACATAGCCGCCAGTTGCTCAAACTTGACTCATAGCTGTTCGAACGCAGCCACCAGCTTCTCAGACAGCCCCCCTATCGGTGTTTCGGAACCGGGGGTCCCTCAACCAATGAGTGAATTTGTGCTGCGTGCCCCTAATCCCGGATGGTGATGCAAAGAGACACAAGGTTTATACTGGTTCGGGCAATCGAGGCCCTACGTCCAGTCTGAGAGATCGATCTTGTATTCCTTGCACCGGAGTGCTCGTAGTAGGGGGTTACAAGCTAGGTGAGAGAGGGAGCTAGCCCCAGGTCTCGGCGAGGGTGGTGCAGGCTGCTTGAGACGTTGTTCCCAAGCAGCGTAGAAGTGTGTAGTTCTATCGGTGTGTTCGTCTTTCTGCTTGTTCCTCCTCCCCTAGAAATGGCCCCAGTCCCTCCCTTTTATACTCTAAGGGAGAAACCGGAACGTACACATATTACTACCTAGCGCTTTATTAACAGGGTTGGCGTGTCCGAGCCCTGTAGCCGGCCACTGTTCGTGGCATGGTCGACGGAGTGCCCCCATCCTTGTCATGCAGAAGTGACGCACCGGTCGTACTCGGCTTTGTGCATAGTGGGACTCCCGTACAGCTTGACGCAGGACATGGCGGGCGACGTGCTGGTCATCGTGTGATGACGTCGTAGGGGGCCATGGCTCTGCAGATGCCGAGGCCGAGCCATCGTGGGGCTTCGGCGGGCATGGATCCTCAGGCTGCCGAGCCCCTGAGGCTAACTGCCGAGGCTCTGAAGGGAATTATTGGTCCTGGGTACTGATTCCGAGGCCACAGTAGCCCAGACGTGGCTCCCCACGCCGCGTTGTTCTCGGAGCGGGAGTTGGCAGCACAGTGAGGTACGGGCGTCAATCATGTGCATGGTGGTTAGCACAGTGGCGGGTAACCCCTGCCCAGTCCTGCCTCCTGTCCCGTCAGTCGTTCTGCTGTACTGTGCCGAGCATGCGGCTGATGTCAGGGGCAGCAGTTGGCTGAGTTAATACGACACGACGTTTTGTCAGAGGGACGGGAGGAGGAAGAGGCAGCGGAGTGCTGCCGTGCCCGCCTCGCGCGAGACGGAGGATCGGTGGCCCGGCCGAGGCCTGCGACGAGAGAGGGGGTCGGCCGAGGCCTTTGGTAGGGGGTCGCCCGAGGTCAGCGGCGAGGGGGCCTCGGGCGAGTCGGAGAATTGCAGACCTCGGCGAGGAGGCCTCGGGCGAATCGGAGAATCGGTACTACTTCTGAGGCCTCGGCGAGGGGGCCTCGGGCGAAGGGGCCTCGGCGAGGGGGCCTCGGGCGAATCGGAGATTTTGGCTGAGACCCCGTTTGTCTTTTTGGTTTCTGCTTAGGGTACCCCTTTTTATGGTATCCGACAGTAGCCCCCGAGCCTTGGGGGGAGTGGAGGCACTCCCCCTGAGGTTCTGACGAGAATCGGCCCTTGATAGTTCCTGTCGGGATGGTGTTTCGTACTCGAGGTTTTGGTGGGTGCGCGCGAGCGCACCCGCCGGGTGTAGCCCCCGAGGCCCTGGAGGAGTGATTTCACTTCTCCAGGGGCTTTTTTCTCTTTTGAGTGAGGGGTTTACATTGTGTTTTCTGAGCCCGTGGGTGCGAGTTCGGATCGCAGGGCCTCGACGATGCTGCGGGAAGAGCCCCTTAGCCTCCGTCTGGAGCGAGAGGGCCGTCAGGGGTTCCCCCAGCTTTTTGTACGGCCCTCGTGCTTCCTTTTCGCTCGGAAGGAGGGGTGGAAGATGCCATGCTACCCTCGGTGGGCGCGAGCGACGGCATTTTCGGTGAGCTGTTATCGGGTAAGTCCGAGTGGAGGCCCGTACCCCGGTCGCTGGGGGTCGGCTAGCGGTCCGGGGACGCGCTCTAAAAGTACCGGAGGGTTTCTCTAGTGGGTGCCGAGGCCGTTCGCTGGGCCTCGGTGGCTCGGTGCCTCCCTACGGTGGGATCCCATTCGGAGACCTCCCTGCCGGTCTCGGACACGACACAGGGCGCGCTCATACAGGCTTGCCCGTAGTTGTCCCTGACTCTTTTGCCCTGGGGCGGCTGTCGAAATCCCTGGGGGCCCAGCCTTCGAACCCCTGGACCGTAACGGGCTTGGGTCGCTTGTCTTTATCTCGGGTGCAGGAAGAGCCCCCGAGCCTCCGCCCGGAGCGAGAGGGCGGTCAGGGGTCTTCCCGGCTTTTTTGTCCGTCTCCCTCACGTCCTTTTCGCTCGGACGGGGGCTGTTTGCCGAGCCCACTCGTGTGCGAGCCTGAGCCACTGGGTCTCGGCAAAGTTGCAGGAGGAGCCCCCGAGTCTCTCGCACGGAGCGAGAGAGCGGTCAGAGGTCCCCCTGGCCTTTGGTTCGCCCCTCGCGCGTGAGGGTCTGTCGGCCGAGGCCCCCTCGGGTGCGATCCTAGGTCGCGGGGTCTCGGCGTCTTTTGCGGAAGGAGCCCCCTATCCTTTGCACGGAGCGAGAGGACCGTCAGGAGTTCTTCCGGCTTTTTGAACGACCCTCGCGCTTCCTTTTCGCTCGGAAGGAGGGTTTGTATTGCCGAGCCCCCTCGTGTGCGAGCCCAAGTCGCTGGGACTCGGCAATGTTTCACAGGAAGAGTCCCTTAGCCTCTGCGTGGAGCAAGAGGGCCGTCAGGGATTCTCCTGACTTTTTGTTCGACCCTCGCGCTTCCTTTTCGCTCGGAAGGAGGGGTGGAAGATGCCACGCTACCCTCGGTGGGCGCGAGCGACGGCATTTCCGGTGAGCTGTTATCGGGTAAGTCCGAGTGGAGGCCCGTACCCCGTTCGCTGGGGGTCGGCTAGCGGTCCGGAGACGCGCTCCAAGAGTACCGGAGGGTTTCTCTAGTGGGTGCCGAGGCCGTTCGCTGGGCCTCGGTGGCTCGGTGCCTCCCTACGGTGGGATCCCATTCGGAGACTTCCCTGCCGGTCTCGGACACGACACAGGGCGTCCCAAGCGTTTCGCTTGCTTGGGCCTCGGCCTCGCATAGGCTCGCCCGTAGTCACCCCTGACTCTGTTGCCCTGGGGTGGCTGTCGAAACCCCTGGGGGCCCAGCCTTCGAACCCCTGGACCGTAACGGGCTTGGGTCGCTTGTCTTTATCTCGGGTGCAGGAAGAGCCCCCGAGCCTCCGCCCGGAGCGAGAGGGCGGTCAGGGGTCTTCCCGGCTTTTTTGTCCGTCTCCCTCACGTCCTTTTCGCTCGGACGGGGGCTGTTTGCCGAGCCCACTCGTGTGCGAGCCTGAGCCGCTGGGTCTCGGCAAAGTTGCAGGAGGAGCCCCCGAGTCTCTCGCACGGAGCGAGAGAGCGGTCAGAGGTCCCCCTGGCTTTTGGTTCGCCCCTCGCGCGTGAGGGTCTGTCGGCCGAGGCCCCCTCGGGTGCGATCCTAGGTCGCGGGGTCTCGGCGTCTTTTGCGGAAGGAGCCCCCTATCCTTTGCATGGAGCGAGAGGACCGTCAGGAGTTCTTCCGGCTTTTTGAATGACCCTCGCGCTTCCTTTTCGCTCGGAAGGAGGGTTTGTATTGCCGAGCCCCCTCGTGTGCGAGCCCAAGTCGCTGGGACTCGGCAATGTTTCGCAGGAAGAGTCCCTTAGCCTCTGCGCGGAGCAAGAGGGCCGTCAGGGATTCTCCTGACTTTTTGTTCAACCCTCGCGCTTCCTTTTCGCTCGGAAGGAGGGGTGGAAGATGCCACGCTACCCTCGGTGGGCGCGAGCGACGGCATTTCCGGTGAGCTGTTATCGGGTAAGTCCGAGTGGAGGCCCGTACCCCGTTCGCTGGGGGTCGGCTAGCGGTCCGGAGACGCGCTCCAAGAGTACCGGAGGGTTTCTCTAGTGGGTGCCGAGGCCGTTCGCTGGGCCTCGGTGGCTCGGTGCCTCCCTACGGTGGGATCCCATTCGGAGACTTCCCTGCCGGTCTCGGACACGACACAGGGCGTCCCAAGCGTTTCGCTTGCTTGGGCCTCGGCCTCGCATAGGCTCGCCCGTAGTCGCCCCTGACTCTGTTGCCCTGGGGCGGCTGTCGAAACCCCTGGGGGCCCAGCCTTCGAACCCCTGGACCGTAGTAGGCTCGATGCCCAGTTCCTTTGCCTGAAAGGAATCGGGTGGGGGTTACCTCTCTCCCTGTGGTTAGCAATGGCAGGCGCGCCTTTTGAGGCAGCTTTTTCGGGGAGGTGAAACGGTGCCTGCTGCTGCTGCGGTTGGGCGCGACGTGGCGTCAGTCGACGGGACGTAACTGCACGCGCAATTAATGAGGAGGGAGTGGGCGTGTGGGCGGTAAGACCGGATCTAGGTAACCGCAGCGGATTTTTTGGGAAAACTTCCCCGATTTCGTCGCTCGTCGGTTTCGACTCGTCCCTGCATAAATGCGCAAACAGCCTCGCCCTCCCCCTCCTTACCTTTTCTTTGTTCGCTTTTGCTGCCTCCATGCTGTCGTTGAGAGCATAGAGCGGGGAGGAGAAGGGCGAGAGAGAGAGAGCGAACGAAAGAGAGAGAGAGAGATTACCGCTGTAGGAGCGTCCCCCGCCGCGCAATGGCAGGTGGTCCCGTCATCCTTCCGGCGGATCCCTGGGAGCGGTCTGATGTCACCGAGGAGAAGCTGCAGTCGCTCGTGGAGGCCGGTCTTCTTCGCCCGATCACCGATCCTGACGAGCCGGAGTGGATTGCTCCGGGGAGCGAGTCGGAGCCGAGGCCGCGCGACGGCTACGTGGTGAGCTTCACCGTCTTCCACGAGCGAGGCCTCGGGTCACCGGCGGATAGCTTCATGCGGGCGCTCCCGCACTACTATGGCGTGGAGCTCCAGAATTTCAGTCCCAACTCCATCGCGCAGGCGGCCATCTTTGTCGCCGTCTGTGGGGGGTACTTGGGGATCGCTCCCCACTGGGAGTTGTGGCTCCATTTGTTCCGGGCGACGTTCACCACCAAGCCGGGGGGCACGAGGGGGGCCCGGAAGGCGCAGAGGGCCGGCGGCTGCACCCTTCACGTGCGCCAAGACCGGCAGTCCCTCTATATCCCGGCCCAGCTGTCAACGTCCAACCGTCATTGGTATGACGGCTGGTTCTACCTCCGCAACGACGGCGGAGGACTTCCCCCTTATACCGGGCGGGTTGTAGAGAGTCAACCGGAAAAATGGGGATACGGCGTCGTCAAGGCCGATCAGCCTAGGCTGGAACCGCTCTTGAGGGCCTTGGGGAAGCTGCGTGACCACGGCCTTTCGGCGGCCGTGGTTGTGGCGGCTTTTCACCGCCGGAGGGTGTTGCCTCTGATGGCCCAGCGGCGGCGGTTGTTCGAGATGACCCCGGGCGATTCGATCGCCGGTGTCAAGATGTCCGCCTTCGCTCTTACCGACGACGAGACCCTGCGTCGGGTGAGAGAGGCGGTAGACGGGAAGCCGAAGATTGACGATTTGATGCCGTTCCCGATGCGCCCGTCGCGGGGGTATGTCTCGCTGGTAAGTTGGATGTTGTCGAGGCTCTCGCGGCCTTCTTGTTTTTTCGCCTTTTTTGTCTGTCGTCTTACTTCGTCGTTCCCATAGGGGATAGGAGACGTGCGAGGCTCCCCGCCGCCCGTTCCCGAGGACGCCCGGCGGCGATCCGTGAACAGGGCGCGCGCCGAGGAGGCGAAGAAGAAGAAAGATGCCAAGGAGGCGAAGCGCACGAAGAAGCTCCTCGCGCGTGAAAAGCTAGACGCCCGTCGCCGGCGTCAGAGTCTCGACGGTCTCCCGTTGGAGCCGTCTCCCTCGTCGTCGGTGTCGGATTCTTCGAGCGACGGCGGCGGGCGTGAGGTGGGGACGGCCTGCCTGGAACACCTCCCCGACATTAGGGAGCTGTTGCCTGGGGCGCCGGCAAGGAGCCCGATGCCCCTAGGAGAAGGAGGAGGTGTCCTGGGGCCGGGGCCGACACACCCGAGGTGCGGGTGTCGGAGGAGCGTGCCGTCAGCCCGATGGGTTCGACGGTGGAGGTGGAGCGGGTGACGGTGGGGGCGACCCCATTATCTCCGCGAAGGGTCGAGGAGGGACCGGGGTCCGACGGAGGCCAGCTGGCACTGGTGGACACTGAGGCCGCGCTGCTGCCACCACCGCCGCCGTTGCAGAGGAGGCTGGCGGTGTCGAAGCGGCTGCATCCCCGTTCGCGGTAAGCGTCTTCCGTAGTACTTCTTGTTTGCCCCTTGGTTGCATGCTGACCTTGGGAGTGTCTTTTCTTCCAGCCAGACGCTTCTGGTGGAAGATCCTCCCTTGGCGCCCCGTAAGGCGCTCAAGGTGAACGTTAGCTCCTCCGCCCATCAGGCAGCGGAGGCGCAGGCTGGCGTGCGACGCGGCGTGGCGTCGGGCGAAGCCGTTTCGGAGGAGGTGGCTGCCCAGGAAAAGGAGGCTGGGGCGTCTGCTATTGCCGAGGCCATTGAGGGCGAGGCCGAAGCCCCCGAGACCTCTAACGTCAGGGCGGTGGACGCCGGGGCCATCGAGGTAGAGATGGCGGAGGCCAGAGCCCCCGGGTCCGTCGAGGCCGAGGCGATGGAGATGGAGACGGAGCAAGTTTTGGCGCCGCCCCTGGTTCAGGCAATCTCGTCTGATGATTTCTCCCATGGGAAGGAGGCGGCGGACGTCGAGGCGGCTAGTACCGTGGAGCAGCCAGCCCCAGATCCCGCCGAGGGGAGTTCGGCTCTTGTCCGGCTATGGCCCGAGCCTCGTGGGTGGAACTTCCCGCGCGTTTTCTGGCGGAACCGGGCTGACCCCGAGGGGGAGCCCGTGTTCGCCCTTGAAGATACCGCAGAGGGGGGGCATTGGGACACCCTCGAGCAGTACCGCCAACTGGCAGTGCGGTCGCTGCAGACAGCGATGACTATTATGGGTCAGGACTTGCCAGGTGTCACGCGGGTAAGTACATTCCTCTCTCATGCCGCGTTGTTTTCTCTCCGAGCCCCCTCGCAGTGTTTGACGTGCGTTTTTTGTTTTGCCTCCTTAGGAGCTCGAGACCCGATCCCTTGGGAAATCGGTGTTCCTGCGAAATGAGAGGGATATCTGGGACCAGCTCCGGCACCAAAAGGGCCTGCTTGCCGATGCCCAGGGGCTATTGTCGGCACGGAGTGCGGAAGTGGAGGACCTCCGCCTTCGTTGTGCTGACATTCAGGCCGAGTTGGCCGCGGCTAAGGAGCAGTCCGCCCCTCTGGTGGCCAAGATCAAGGAACTGGAGGAGGAGCGAGACTCCTTCAGGCTTTGGGCCCAAGAAGCGACGGCCTCTGCTAAGGTCACAGCCGGGCAGCTGGGTGCGGAGCAGAGCGAGCATCAGGCGACGAAAGTCGCCTTGGCAGAGGCTACCAAGGCGGCCGAGGCCTCTCGGGTCGAGGTCTCAGCCTGGAAGAGCAAGGCCGAGGGTAAGTTCCGCTGAACCATGTTCCTCGCTCCATTTGCTCTTTTTGTCCTGGTTCACGCTTGACTCCTGACCCCTTGTTGCGACATAGATCTGGAGAAAGAAGCCTCCCAGGTGGCTGAGGCCTCCGTCGCGGCGCAAGCGGCGCTGGATGTCGAGGTCCGGGAGCACGAGGCGCTGCGCAGCGCTGTCCGGTCCGCCTGCGAGGCTCTGGACGTCGAGGAGGTCCAATCAGCTAGCTCCCTTGGGAGCCGCCTGATCGCGTTGAGCGGCCACGTCCGCGAGAGACTCCGAGGGGCGTTGCACACGGGTGTCAAGCGCGCCCTGGCCGTCGTCTCCTCACACTACGCCATCAACCTCGAGGCTGTCAGCGACGGCTATGTGTTGCCAGAAGATGACGAGGAGGCTGATGCAGAGGTCGTGAGGCTGTTGGAGGCGGCCGAGGCGCCTGGCACTGCGTTGGCCAAGCTGTTCGAAGAAGAGGTGGTCCCTCCCGCGCCAGCCGCCGATCCTTGAGCTTTGACCTGGGCCAAAAGGGGCCATGTAACCGGATTGAGTTAGTTGCCGAATCGTGACATTTTTTGTGGCCGTCGAGGCCCTTAAAGTATTTGCGTATGTGTGTTTCTTAACCGTTTTCCATTCTATTTCTAAGTCTGTGCCCTCTGTCTCGATCGCGAAGAAATCCCTCGGAACCTAAGCCGTCCTTCGGCGAAGGGTGGTGAGGGAGCTGCCATAGCCCAGAGGCGTAGGCCGTTCTCATGACTCGGCCGGCCCTTTGGCCTCTAGACAAGCTTTTGGTCTCTGGGTTTCTTGCGAAGGTCCCGTTGGAGCGCGAGAGAGTTTGGCGTGGAAATTTTCGGAAAACGGTTGAGAAATGGTGTCCGGGACTTAGGGGGGTTCCCCCTTTTTAGCCCCCGAGGGAGGCTCGACTTTGCAGAGGCAGAGCCGAGTCTCCCTTATTGCGTTATAGTGACGTCGAGCCCCTATCGATAGACAACCTCTCTGCAAAGAACTTCCTCGGAGCCTAAGCTGTCCTTTGGGCGAAACGGTGGTGAGGGAGCTGCCGTAGCCCAGAGGCATAGGCCGTTCTCACGGCTCGGCCGGCCTTTTCGCCTTTGAGACGATCTTTCGGTCCTTAGGTTCTATACAATCGATTTGTCTATAAGGGGGTTCCTCGAAAGATTATAACAACTAAAGAACGCTTCTTTATTGTATTTCGAGAAACAATGTAAACAACGTTTGGAAATTTAAGGGTAGAAACGACGTAGCTGTTCTATGTTCCAAGCGTTGGTGAAGATTTCGCCCTTCTCGTTGGCTAACTTGTAGGTCCCGGGGTTCAGCACTTGAGCGACGATATATGGCCCTTCCCAGGGTGGGGTCAGCTTGTGGCGGCCCTTGTTGCTCTGCCTCAGTCTCAGCACCAGGTCGCCCACCTTCAGGTCCCGGCTTTGGACGCGCCGGGCTTGGTAGCGTCGTAGGGCTTGCTGGTACCTGGCTGAGTGTAGCAGCGCGACGTCTCGGGCTTCCTCCAGTTGGTCGAGGGCGTCTTCGCGGGCAGTGCGGTTGCTTTGTTCGTTGTACGCCTGTAGCCTCGGGGAGCCGTATTCTAAGTCAGTGGGGAGGATGGCCTCGGCTCCATAGACCAGGAAGAACGGTGTGAATCCCGTGGCTCGGCTCGGGGTATTTCTTAGGCTCCAGATGACTGACGGGAGTTCGGCAAGCCATTTCTTGCCAAACTTCTTCAACTGGTTGAATATTCTTGGCTTAAGGCCTTGTAGGATCATGCCGTTGGCACGCTCTACTTGGCCATTCGTCCTTGGGTGCCCTACGGCCGACCAGGCCACCCGGATGTGGTGGTCGTCGCAGAACGTTAGGAACTTGCGACCGGTGAATTGTGTCCCATTGTCAGTGATGATGGTGTTAGGAACCCCGAACCTGTGGATGATATCCGTAAAGAACAGCACCGCTTGCTCGGATTTGATCTGAGTGATCGGACGAGCCTCGATCCATTTGGAGAATTTGTCGACGGCTATCAGCAGATGGGTATAGCCCCCGGGTGCCTTCTGCAGAGGCCCAACCATGTCTAGCCCCCACACAGCGAATGGCCATGTGATGGGGATGGTTTGGAGGGCTTGGGCCGGGAGGTGCGTCTGTCGAGCATAGTACTGGCATCCCTCGCAGGAGCGTACTAGCTTCGTGGCGTCGGCCACCGCTGTTGGCCAATAGAAACCTTGGCGGAAGGCGTTACCCACGAGCGTCCGAGGCGCCGCGTGGTGCCCGCAGACTCCTGCGTGTAAGTCTCGAAGTAAGGATTGGCCAGCCTCGGTGGTGATGCATCGTTGGAGAATACCAGATGGGCTACGCCTATATAACTCGCCGTCGCAGAGGACATAAGTCTTGGCGCGTCGCGCAAGCCGTCGGGCCTCCGATCTGTCCGCAGGAAGCTCTCCCCGAACGAGGCGATCAAGGAAAGGGACTCGCCAGTCCGTTCCTTGGTCGACCTTGGGAGGCTCTGCATCAATCGCCATGGCCTCGGGCTTGGCTGGCGAGGTCTCGGTGGTAGAGGGGGCCTCGAGCCCTGCGGTGGGCTCGGTCGATGGGCCTTCTCCTATTGCCGAGGCATAGTCGACGGATGGCTTGTGGAGGTCTCTGGTGAAGACGTTCGGGGGAACCGGGGTCCGTGCCGACGCCATCTTTGCTAGTTCGTCTGCGGCCTCGTTGAACTTTCGTGCGACGTGGTTAAGTTCGAGGCCGTCGAACTTGTCCTCCAGGCGACGTACTATCGTGCAGTACGCCTTCATTTTGGGGTCATGGCAGCTTGACTCTTTCATCACCTGATCGACGACGAGCTGCGAATCACCCCGTACTTCGAGACCGTCGACGACGACGACGACCGCGCACCGAGGGGGCCCTGTCGACCATCGGTGCGCGAGCGGCCTCGGGACGGACCGAGGCATCCTGGCCCCGGCGAGGTTGCACTGTGGGTTGCTCCGAGGTGCCTCCGCGCCGGCGGGAGGCGGAACTTTCGGCCTGCTGCACCGCTGCGGTCTCGAGGAGGTCGCGGAGCTCTCCGCGGACCCGTCGCCCTTCGGTGGTGGAGGGCTCGGGCATCGCTCGGACCAGCATCGCAGCCGCTGCAACATTCTGGCTAGCGCGATTAAAGGTTGGGGGTGGCTCTCCCCCCTCGTTGTCGTTGATGCGGTGATGGACGTCGCGGGCCCTCCCTCGGGCTCCTCCGCCCTCACCGCACCCTCGCTGTTCCTGCTCGAGAGTGTCCCGAAGCTGTTGCAGAAGGAGTCGGTCCTGTTCGACCTTGGCCTGAAGCTCGCGGAGCTGCTCCAGGTCTGGGCGACGATGCCCCCTGCGAACGGGATTCTTGTTCCGTGCTGTCGGGGCCTCAGGACGCGGAGGTGTGGCATTGCCCGCCCCTGCTCAGGGCGGGGAATGGTTGCCTGTCCTCTCCTCCTCTTCGCTCGCCCTTGGCATCCCGAGCCCGACGTGGAAGCACTCACGGGATGGATCGTGAGTCCCCTCATCGTCGGAGTCGGAATAGCCGAGGCAGTAGTCGGTTGCGGCCAAGAATTGGCGCAAAGCCCCAGGGTTGTGGAGTTCGGAGAAATCCACCCCGGGCCATGCCTCGTCCTCGTCCGAGGGGTCGGAGTGGGCGCTCAGGTCGAGAGCAAAGCGCTGGCGGCGTTCCGAGGGGTGCTCGTGAGCGGCAGCGTAAGCGTAGGCATAAGAGGTGGCGGCATTTCTCAACCCAAAGGGGTATGGGGACGGGGCCGCCTCCATATTCTGCCCCGCCGGGGTCGGCTTTTCGGGGAGTGGTGGAGCGGAGCTAGATGACTGGGCATCGGCGCAAGCCACCGGCGATTTTCCTTCATTCATGCTCAGGCCAGGCAGGTCCCCAGTCAGGGACCCCGTACCAACAGCTGGTCGTAGGGTATCGGCGGGGAGTGGCGTGCCGCCCCGGGCTCGCGTAGCGTCGGGGTGGCATTGCTCGCGCCGTGCCTGGCGAGCGCGGCGAGAGCGGCCGCCCGGGCGCCGCCTACGCCTGGGCTGCCGAGGCGTGACTTCATCGTCGGACGGTGGGGCTCGAGGAGTGAGGAGCACCATGTCGTATTCATGCCCTAGAGACATGAACTCCAGGCTCCCGAACCAAACTACGGTGCCGAGACGCAATGGTCGTACGGGGTCTGCCATCCGGGACTTGCTAGGATGACAAAGCTGACATGCAGAGGCCCCTACCTGGCGCGCCAACTGTCGGTGTTTCGGAACCGGGGGTCCCTCAACCAACGAGTGAATTTGTGCTACGTGCCCCTAATCCCGGATGGTGATGCAAAGAGACACAAGGTTTATACTGGTTCGGGCAATCGAGGCCCTACGTCCAGTCTGAGAGATCGATCTTGTATTCCTTGCACCGGAGTGCTCGTAGTAGGGGGTTACAAGCTAGGTGAGAGAGGGAGCTAGCCCCAGGTCTCGGCGAGGGTGGTGTGGGCTGCTTGAGACGTTGTTCCCAAGCAGCGTAGAAGTGTGTAGTTCTATCGGTGTGTTCGTCTTTCTGCTCGTTCCTCCTCCCCTAGAAATGGCCCCAGTCCCTCCCTTTTATACTCTAAGGGAGAAACCGGAACGTACACATATTACTACCTAGCGCTTTATTAACAGGGTTGGCGTGTCCGAGCCCTGTAGCCGGCCACTGTTCGTGGCATGGTCGACGGAGTGCCCCCATCCTTGTCGTGCAGAAGTGACGCGCCGGTCGTACTCGGCTTTGTGCATAGTGGGACTCCCGTACAGCTTGACGCAGGACATGGCGGGCGACGTGCTGGTCATCGTGTGATGACGTCGTAGGGGGCCGTGGCTCTGTAGATGCCGAGGCCGAGCCATCGTGGGGCTTCGGCGGGCATGGATCCTCAGGCTGCCGAGCCCCTGAGGCTAACTGCCGAGGCTCTGAAGGGAATTATTGGTCCTGGGTACTGATTCCGAGGCCACAGTAGCCCAGACGTGGCTCCCCACGCCGCGTTGTTCTCGGAGCGGGAGTTGGCAGCACAGTGAGGTACGGGCGTCAATCATGTGCATGGTGGTTAGCACAGTGGCGGGTAACCCCTGCCCAGTCCTGCCTCCTGTCCCGTCAGTCGTTCTGCTGTACTGTGCTGAGCATGCGGCTGATGTCAGGGGCAGCAGTTGGCTGAGTTAATACGACATGACATTTTGTCAGAGGGACGGGAGGAGGAAGAGGCAGCGGAGTGCTGCCGTGCCCGCCTCGCGCGAGACGGAGGATCGGTGGCCCGGCCGAGGCCTGCGACGAGAGAGGGGGTCGGCCGAGGCCTTTGGTAGGGGGTCGCCCGAGGTCAGCGGCGAGGGGGCCTCGGGCGAGTCGGAGAATTGCAGACCTCGGCGAGGAGGCCTCGGGCGAATCGGAGAATCGGTACTACTTCTGAGGCCTCGGCGAGGGGGCCTCGGGCGAAGGGGCCTCGGCGAGGGGGCCTCGGGCGAATCGGAGATTTTGGCTGAGACCCCGTTTGTCTTTTTGGTTTCTGCTTAGGGTACCCCTTTTTATGGTATCCGACACCCCCCTCTAGTGTTCTAGGTCCCACGTGTTGGACTCTATGAGGTCTCGCTCGCGCCGGGCCCTCTAGTTGTTTCCCTCTGAGAGATTCATCGCCTCCTTGAGTTTTTGGTTTTCCTCGGCGAGGGGCTCCATCCTCTTTATCAACTGGTGTCGGTGCTCGGCAGTCCGAGTTATCCCCTGAAAATGCACAATGACAATGATGGAATTCGATCCCCAACGTCAACGACGAATACTCAGGATTCAGTACTAACCTTGATTTGTTTTATTACTCTGGCAAGGGCAGATTTCAGCCTCCTCATCTCCTTGGGGTGTCCTCTTCCTCGACAACAACCACCTCATCACTGCGTTTGTGGAGGATTCGGATGGATTGGGTTCAAGGCTCAACATGAACGATCTCCTCCAACTCATCCTCCTCTTCCGCAGCAGCGGGAGACACCACCGGGGTGCTCTGTGGCCGGATAGTGGGTCCGACCATACCCTGCGACACCTTAGGGGGCACCGTTAGTTCCTTGGGCGTCACTGATTTTGCCGACCTAGACTCTGGTGCATCGCTGGCAACTTCAGCTTCAGCTCCTGAGGGCCCAGCAGTACCAGCCATTGCTTCAGGTATTGTTGCCGACCCATCCTCCACCATCACCGATGTCTCGCCATCTCCAAGTCCACCCGCAGTGGTGGTTGACTCTTCCGCCGGCTGCCCAGCACCCGGGGACCCCGACATGAGAGCCATCGGCGTTACCTCCGCCCTGGGATCAGCCCGAGGCCGCTCGTCAGTCTGGGCGACCTAGTCTAGACCCTCTGTATGCCTTGCACTGCATTAGATCATTTGGTCAAGCACCAAAAAAAGCTAAGATAAGATAGCAAAGTAACTCCAACACAAGGATACTTACCGTTTGGTCTGTCGGTGCACTTTTTTGAATCGGCAATGCCTGCCCGAGCCCCCAGGTGTGGCTGTGGGGTCGACCTCCATGCTCTGGGTGGAGGTCTCGCCTCCTCCACAGTTGACCTTTGCTCCACCTGCTGCTCCGGGGTTTCCTCTGCCCGTCGCTCTGGATTTACCTCCGCCTGTTGCTCGGGGACTCCCATCGCATGCTCAGCGGGGACTTCTATCGTCTGCTGCTCGAGGAATCCCCCCACCTACTGCTTGGGGTCTTCTTCGCTTCCCCTTGATTGCTCCTCCACGCGTGTGCTGCGTGGAGGCGCTTGCATGCTCGGAGGAGGGGCAACTGGATCTTCGTCGTCATCAGACCACTCGATCACCACGGCCCTCCACGTTTGAGTGGTCTGGTCACCACAAAGCGAGATGCCGCCCAGTTTGACAGGAGCAGCAGCTGCCGTCTTTCTCTTCTTCTAGGCCAGCTCGTCTGCCGCTGCCCTCTTTCCCCGGATTCTCTATCACCAGGGGCGAACTCTCCGTCCGACCAGCGTCGGTGCCTCTGGATTCTGACGAGGCGCTGGTCGTATCCTCCTCAGGATGAGCCAGTGGACTAGCATCTACTCCCCTCGGCCAATCACCCCTTGGCACACCGGAGAAATACACCGCTCTTTCCTGCGAATGGATCTTTGCATAAGTGAATCAGATCACTACTCGACAATGCTTCAAGATTAAAAGTATCGAGAATAAAAATCATGATGATTACCTCAGGAGGCGCATATGTGCAATTGAAGGCCCTCGTTTGCTTTGGCTAGGCGAACGAAATATTGGGAGCGAACAGCTCTGCAGCCCACTCTAGGACATTTTTCTTCATCAGTCTTTCCATCCTCTTCTGGGTCCCGTCATCATCACTTCTGTAGTCAAAGCCTGGGTGGGCCCTCTCCTTGTAGGGCTAGACACGGTGCACTATGAAGCTTGTTGCCACCAGTTCACCTCAAATTCCACGACTTTAATCAAGTCGAGGAGCTCCCTCACTTGTTCCATGTCAGCACTGTTCGGTTTCTCCGACCAGCTCTTTTGGTTCTCTGGGATATGGTGGACGTCGCAGTGGATTGTCGGGTGGCTCTGTTTCATGTAGAACCACTTGGAATTCCACCCTTTCAGAGAAGTGTTCAGCGGTACGTTAATATACTCGCTGGCCATTCCATCCCAGAGCTGCAGATATATGCCGCCGACCACCTTGGAGCCACTGTCGCCTTTCTTCTTCAACCAGAATAGGTGTCTGAAGAGGTTGAAGTGCGGCAGAACCCCCAGAAACATCTCACAAAAATGAATAAATATCGAGATGTGCAATATGGTGTTGGGATGGAGATTGTGCAGACTAATCGACCAGAATTCCAAAAGGTCTCGAAGGAAAGGATGAACAGGGAACCTCAACCCACGCCAGAAATAATCTTCAAAGACTACAACTTCATCGGTGTTGGGCATTGGGAAGGGCTCACCACTAGCTGGCCGCCATCCAGTGGTCACAAAGTTAGGAAGCAGGCCCGCCGCCACCAATCTCTCAAGCTCCGCTTCCCCCGTGCGCGACGGCGCCCACTCTTTGTCACGACTGGTTCCGGCACCTGCCTTCTTTGGGTTCGCTTTCTTTGGGTTCATAGCTCTCCTCTTTGGTGCCATCTCTTAGATCTAGATGGGGACTGGCGTCGGCAGCGTGTGTGGGTGCAAATCTAGAAGTGTGATGGCTAAGGCAGAGGATGAATTGGCGAAGTGGCAAAGGTGGAAGTAAGGGGGCGACAACATCGTTATAAAGCTTTTTCCTCACCCTTTCGCATTCGAGGGTTTTTGGGAAACCGTTCCCGTGATTTGCGCTCCTCTGAATTCTTCGACACAGCTTAATGGGCCATAACCTAGGCTTTCACGCAACCACAACCCACGTCGCTCATTTATCGCCGCCGTCAGTTGTTACTTGTCAAATAATTGCCGACTTTTCCACCATTTATTGAGGCTCAGTAACTATTACTGTACAGTCATTCCTTCGGTTCTTTCTCCATGGTTGGATTCCTCTGATACCTCCGCTTGTGGCTCGGGGACTGGCTGCCTGGTCGGCTAGTTTTTCACTATTTCTTTGTTTCTGACCCTGGCACCATGTGACTTCGTCACCTACTGTTAGGCTCGGGGACTAAGTGGGCACACTTCACCTTGCGGTGAATGTGCTTTTTGGGTCTACGCCTAGGGACTGGCTGTCTACTCGTCTGGTCATCTATTCTTCTACTTTGGACCCTGGCACCAAATAACTACGTCATCTACTATCCGGCTCAGGGACTAAGTGGGCACACTTCACCTCGCGGTGAATGTGCTTGCTTTTTTTTCTGGAAGACTCCGTGCCTCTCAAAGCTGAACAAGACTAATTCCTTCTCTCGTGGTCGGACTTTAAGCGGGCACACTTGGTCCACTGCGAAGAAATTTTCGATCATGAACTTGAGCTCCTTACACCCTTATGGCAAGTTGTGCTTGGGTTATGCCGCTCGGCTATGGTTTGTGCTGCTTGATAACAGCACACGCTGCTCGACAACTGCTCACAACTGCTCGGCAACTCATCGCGGTGGTCGGACTATGAGTTCGACTGCTCGACTTTGTTCGCACCTGCTCGGACAAGCTCAAGATGGCGTTGCACAACGGGTACAAGGTGCACGGGGACTAGCTGTGGGGGGTATGACCCCGGATACCCATGACAGACCACATGGGCTACGCCCTCAGGGGTGGCCTAGCCCACAAGACAAAGTCTTGCGGGGCACGACTCTGGTCGGTGCCTTCTACAAGGCATCTGGAAGATATCCTGAAGATACTACGAGATCTGTTAGGATATATATGATCTCAAGATTCCTGTAATCAGTTATTACTTTCCGGTTATCTCTCAGATCTAAACGACTTGTAACCCTGCTCCTGGGACTATATAAGGCGGGCAGGGACCCCCTCCAAACTCACGCAATATCATACGATAGCTAATACAAACCAACAGACCACAGGAGTAGGGTATTACGTCATACTAATGGCCTAAACCTGTCTAACTCGTGTGTCCCTATTGCCTTCTTATTCTTAATCTCACGCTCTCCTGCCGATCAATCTACCTTCATGGGATACCCCTCGGAGGACTGTCGATGGTATTCTGTCGACAGGAGAGGAGGATAGCAAAGATGCAAAATGAACTATGGGGGCAAAGGGGTTCCACTTTATAGGTGAGGGATAAAAAGATGAAGGCACAGCCTTCTGCTTGTGCGTGAGGGAAGGAGAATTGGCTGGCTATTTTTCTGCATGGATGCATGCAATTGAAAGAGAAACTGATGGGGTAAAGGAGTGCTGTCAAGAGAGGAATAAATAGAGGTGTGACAATGGGAGGCCGGCATTGAGGAGGAGGGAGAGGAGGATGCGGCATAGGAGAATAGAGGGGCTGCTGTTTTATCTTCAGCATGCATGCAATTGAGAGTTAAGGAAAACAATTAAAGGAGTAAAGGAGCACAAGGTGGGTCCAAGAAATTAAAGGAAGGAATTGTTGCATCTTTTTTTGGGATGAGGAGTAGGGAGGGTGTTAGAGCAGCAGGAGAATTTGTCTGGCCATGGGGAGGGGCTATTCTTTACCATGCATTTCAATAGAGTTAAGAAGGGAAATTAGAGAGAGGAATTGTGGTGTTTATTGATCTAGGTCCAAAGGATTGAAGGAGGAAGAATTATATGTGCTGTTATTTTTGCATGGTGGGGAAAGGATGTGAGAAGCAGCAGGAAGAGGAGTGAGGGCGACCACGGAGGATGAATGGCTGCATGCCATTGATGCCCGACAACTTACTCATGCAATTAGGGAGGGAAAGATAAGAGTGATTGATGAGAGGCATGTAAAGAGAGACAACAATTGGTCATCTAGCACGAATATAGGTCTTTGGAGAAGACTCAAATGAATAGGACTAGGGGTTTGGAAATTTGATCGAGCTTGATTTTAATTTAGGGTTTTAGAGATATGGACATGTTTTGAAAGATGAGTTTTGGATCAAACTTGAAGCGCATTTAGAAACATTGAAATTCATTTTCCACACATAAACACAATGCAAAGGCATGAGTGCAACAAACCAATGAATTAAATTACAAAATTTTAGATACTCACATTTTCCAACATATAAATTGCCAACAACTTAACTAAAGTTGGAACATTTTATAAAATAATAAAACTCTTTTGTTTTGTTTTTAGTGTTTTCTAAGTCACATGCCAAAGTGGGAATTTTGGGGTGTGACAACTGCGCTTGCGTGAAATGCGGAGGGAGAAGAAGCAAATGATTAGGGTTTCTCTGGCTGCTGCCGGTTTTGTTTAGGAGAGGGAAAACAACAGTCGTCAATCTGAATCCGGCGGCCAGGTGAAAGCCCTTGTTTGGTTTTGAATAATTGATGAAACATATGCACTAACCTTTGTCATAAGTTATGATATGAGCTAGGTTGGTGCAAATCCAAGTATGGAGCATGGTGGCACTCATATGGTGATGTTGATCACATGAAATGATGAAAATGGCCACATGTGATGATGATCAAGTGCTCAACTTGAAAAAGAAGAAAGAGAAAAACAAAACCCTATGGAGATCAAGGCAAAGGTATAAATAGGGGTTTTGTTTCGGTGATCAAGACACTATAGAGAGTGTGATCACATTTAGAATAGATGACCGTACTATTAAGAGGGGTTCTTAACTAGACAATTCGGTCATCTAGTGCCGCTAGTTGTTGGACTTCATGCATTGCATTTAGGCCTAGTGCACATCAGAGAGCAAGCAAAAATATTTATTGAAAATGTTTTGAGAAATGCTAACTTGGCCCTAACATGTTTTGAGAAAACACTTTGAGAGTTAGCATCGCTTGTGGGGAGTAGCTCAAGTTGACGCGGATCGAATCACGCAAAAGTTTGCAACTCGGTGAGCTAGTGGAGGTGCCTGGGTGACACTGCCACCCCCTGTTCGGTGGCACCGCCACCCCTAGGGCGGTGCCCATCTGGGCTCGGCAGAGAAGGGCCAAGAGCTATAGGTTTGGGGTGACCAACGGACACACTGGTGTACACTGCCTCGGGTGTGGCGGTGCACTGCCTCGGGTGTGGCGGTGCACTGCCTGGTCACCGCCACTAGGTGTCCGGTGCCACCGCCATTTTTCTCCAAAGACGGGCGCAAGCGAGGGAGGTCACCGCCATGGGCATGGCGGTGCACCGCCCCTTTTATCCAGAGAGCAGGGTAAACTAGAGGCTCGGCTGGGTGGTCACCGCCACGCCCATGGCGGTGCCACCACCACCCTGTCTGGTGCCCCAACAGCTAGTTTGTAGCTATTGGAATTCGACCATTGGAGGGCGCCGCCACCCTGTTCGGTGTCAGGCACCGCCCTGTCCGGTGCCCTCGTAGAAAGCAGCTCCAAGGGGTAACTGATCTATTTGCTTGTATGGCTATAAATAGAGGGTGTGGCCAGCCTTGGCACCTCTTTCACTACCGCCATTAAATCTTAGGCTCTCACAGATTTTGTCGCCGAATGGACAGAGGTACAGCTACTGACCTCGGACGCCACCCACGTGTACTGGACAATGTACTTTGATGAATCTGTAATGGCGCCCGGCTCGGGGGCTGGAGTGGTTCTGATCTCCCCAGACGGTTGTAGGCTCTGCTATGCCATCTAGCTCCACTTTTTAGCCTCAAACAATGCCGCGAAGTACGAGGCCCTCATCAATGGACTACGCATCGCCATCGAGCTCGGTGCTATGCGACTCTACATTCACGGTGACTCGAAGCTAGTCGTTGATCAGGTCATGAAGGAGTCCTCCTGCAAAAGCCCCCTCATGGTAGCATACTACCAAGAGGTGCGCAAGCTCGAGGACAAATTCCAGGGGATCGAGCTACATCATGTCCCTCGAAGGGACAATGATGCTGCCGATTTTCTTACGAAATTGGCTGCTAGGAGGGATCCATCCCCAAGCGGGGTCTTCATCAACGACGTCCATGAGCCATCCGCCCGCATCCTGGAAGGTCCAATCCAGACATACCCCGACGCCTAGCCGGCGCTCGAGGGCTCCGACCCCGATGCCAAGTCAGCACCCGAGGCCTTCGACCCCAACGCCAAGCTGGCGCTTGGGGGCTCCGATCCAAGTACCTCCATGATGATGTCACCCGCAAACATCGCCGTATTGACACTCGATCAAACCGACTGGTGAGCACTGCTACTCCCCTACCTCCTCGAGGAGGTTCTCCCGCCTAAAAGGACTAAAGCCCGATGGATTGCTCGACACGCCAAGACCTTCGTCGCACTCGAAGACGAGCTCTACAAACAGAGTCCGTCAGGAGTGTTCATGAACTACGTCCCACCAACCAGGGGAAGCAGCTCCTCCTCGAGGTTCGTGCCAGGATTTGTGGACATCACGCAGCCCTAAGGTCGCTGGTCGAAAAAGCCTTTCGCTAAGGTTTTTACTGGCCCACCACGCTATGAGATGCAGAGGAGGTCGTCCACAGGTGTGAAGGATGCCAGTTCTATGCTCGGCAAACCTATTTGTCGGCATAGGAGCTCCAAACCATCCCCATCACCTGTCCATTCGTGGTCTGGGGCTTCGACATGGTGGGGCCCCTCAAAAAGGGCCTAGGCAGCTTCACTCACCTACTCGTAGCAGTCCACAAGTTCACCAAGTGGATGGAGGCCAAGCCCATTACCAACATTCGCTCAAAAGAGGCAGTCAAATTCTTCCTCGACATCATCTACCGGTTTGGCATACCTAACTATATCATCACTGACCATGGGACTAACCTTATCGGAAAGAAGTTCCTAGACTTCTGTGATGGATATGGCATCAGGATCGACTGGGCCTCGGTCGGACATCCATGAACTAACGGTCAGGTCGAACGTGTCAATGGCATGGTCCTCCAAGGACTTAAGTCACGCATCTTCGACCGACTCAACAAGTATGCCGGTGATGGGTTGCTGAGGTCCCAATGGTCCTCTAGAGCCTAAGAACGACCCCAAACCAATTGACAGGGTTCACACCTTTCTTCCTAGACTACGGAGCTAAGGCAATGCTGCCCTCCGACCTCGACCACGGTGCCCCAAGAGTGAAGGCTTTTGACCACGAACGAGCCGTAGAGGCTCAACAAGACACAGTCGACCTGCTCGAAGAGGCCCACGAGATGACCATCATCCGCTCCGCTCGCTACCAACAAACCCTCCACAGGTACCATGAAAGGAAGATCAGAGGGAGGATACTAAAAGTCGGCGATCTCGTACTCCGGAGGGCCCAATCAATGAAGGAAAAACACAAGCTCTCTCCACCACGGGAAGGGCCCTATACAGTGATCAAAGTAATCCGACCAGGCACCTATCGACTGGAGGACAACAAGGGCAACGTTCTCACCAACACTTGGAACATTGAACACCTACGTCGTTTTCCCCTAAATTTAGTCTAACCACTTTTTAGTCAACACTTGCCCCTGTAAAAGCACCCTAGCCCAAACACTTTCAGCCCAGGGCGCTCGGGGGCTCCATAAGGGTACAATACTGAATACTACCTCTCATTTTTACTCTTTTTTTTACTGTCACATGGTAAACAACTTCATCCCTGAACGGAAGCGCATTCCTTTTCCTTTGATTGCCCTACGTAACTTTTGTTCTTACTCCTAACCGAACACACCCCGCCACGACCTACGGTTATGAGCAGCCGAGCCCCACGGGCCATGCCCATGCTCTTAAAAAAGCTACAGCCTACAAAACTAACGGGTAGGTACGAAAAAGAAAGGACAAAAAACAAAAGATATGATAGGATAAAAACAAGGAACAAATAGTGATTCTATCAAAAAACAGTACTGATGTATTCATTTATACAAAAAAACTATTCACATGGGGACTCACCCATGAACTCAACTATTACATTTTCTACTGCTACTACAAATACTACTGTGGCCACTCGACGACATCACCTGAATGCCAAAGGAGAAACCACAGCACACGCCACCGGACAGAACCACCTCTGTCGGGGCCCCGCCCGGTTCCGCTCTCTCGACTTCGGCGAGCGCAATGGGTACCTCAAGGGACCCGCCTAGTTCCACTCCCTCGACTTCACCGAGCGCAACGAGTACCTCAAGGGACCCACCTGGTTCTGCTCCCTTGACTCCAGCGAGCGCAATAGGTAGCTATAGGGCGTCGCACCCATAGATGCTCAGTAGAAGAGCATGGAGCTCCTGACCTTCTCATGCAGTCGAGGTAGCTCCTAGTTAGGGATGCTGCTACCGAGGTATGGCCACCATGGCTAGAAGAGATCTCATCAAACTTTATGAACTGGCCAACCTGAACAGCTGCAGGTGCAGAACCCTCCACCGACACGATCCTGAGCAACTTCCCCTCCGACAAGGCTCGCCCAGTGAGGATCCACCGGAGAAAGTCCACACATGGCTCCATCCTAAAGAAGGCCTCGCAAATGAATCCAGCACTGCCCCGAGCAGCCTCTAGCTTGACATCGTGCTCCGGATTCACGAAAGGATCTATAAGTCCTCCCCCTCGCTCACCCCCTCTCTCACTTAGGAACTGCCGCGGCATATAGGCACTCTTAGTGAGAAAGAAGAAGGAGGAGAGACAATAGTTGGAGAATAGGCAAAGGACTACGATGGAGAGCCCTCACCCTCCCCCTATTTAAGGAAGAAACGTGGTAGCCGAAGAGGGGCAAAAGATCAGAGCAAAAAACTCCCCCTCTTCCCCCATTCAATGTGGATGGGAAATGATGGGACACATCTTGATCGATGGGATGCACGCTGGCCGATGGAACAACATCAGGTCAGACAGAACACTGCCTGGTGAGATGAAATGTGGCCTAGGAATGGCCCACCACTATCGCATGACCAGGCGTGAAAACCGAAACATCACCACACGTAGGCAGCTCTCCGCATCCCCAGGCGGGACATGGAAAAACCCAAAATGGGATCTCCACTGGGAGAGACCATCAGGCTTCCTAAGTCAATCGAACGGCTCAGAAAAACACACCGAGACAAGTAGGAAGCAAAGGAACGCCCCATGTAGGCCATGCCAACTCTGTCACGAACGACAAGCACGGGTCCCGATTGGACATTTCCGACTAAAGCTCTCCAAACCCCGTCACTCAAGTCATCAAGGTAAACACTACCAACCCCCTCCATTTCTTTATAATCATTTCATACATCCATATGCGCACTCATTCCATATGCCTATGCATCCTAGATGATTCAGGCCCTGAACCGCCCCAGGGCTCGAGAACTAAGCATTGCACATGTAGCGAAATGCATCATAACGCTCCGTGTTGCGTCACGAAGCGGCAGTTGCCTTATTCGACATGAGCAACAACAGAGACAGGGGAGAAAACATAGATGAGCCCTATGCGGCCCTCGTCTAGTCTAGCAGACAGGGTCATCTCAACCTTCTCATTCAATCTTGAACCTCTTGCCATGCCCACAGAATCTCCATCGAGGGGAGGCCGTTAGGCCACCCGGGTCGGTCTTTGGAAGGACTCAGGCATCTACTAGGTTGTAGGTACAGGAGCAGTAGAATGTCACAAGAGGGCTACGCCGACCCTATCATGAACGACAGACCTAGATTCCACTCGATCATACCCGTTAGCGAACTCACTGAGCACGTCACTCGAGCCCGAGCGATCAGGACAAGCGACAAAAGTCAGCCCCTCTAGTTGTGAGGAACCGAGGACAGGGTAACACACACAACTCACACCGACCCCTACTAAGGCCCAATAGGGCTCGGGGGCTCAAGACACAAAATGCCTGGGTCTATGACCCTAAACTCGCCCCATCTGGCTATGCTCTAACTGCGCTCCAAAACACCCAGGTCTATGACCCTGAACTCACCCCATCTGACTACGCTCCGACTGCGCTCCACACACCCAGGTCTATGACCCTGAACTCGCCCAATCCGACTACGCTCTGACTATGCTCCAAAACACCCGGGTCTATGACCCCGAACTTGCCCCATCCGGCTACGCTCCAACTACGCTCCACACACCTAGGTTTGCGACCCCAAACTCGCCCCATTCGGCTACGCTCCAACTACACTCCAAAACACCCGGGTCTGCGACCCTGAACTCACCCCATCAGGATCTATGAGCTCTAGCTCGCCTGATCCCAAACTAACTAAACTAACTACCTCAATTGCGCGGGCCGCACCGAGGCTAGGATCCATGACTCTGACTCACCTGATCCCACAGCGCGCATCGACGCCAGGATCTGCAAGCTCTGTCTCGTTCGATCCCTAAAAAACTAACTGCCTCGCCTGATCCCACGTCACGCATCGACGCCAGGATCCTCGAGCTCTGTCTCACCTGATCCCTAAAAACAACTAACCACCTTGGCTGCACAACGATGCCTTGGTTAAACAACTCCATCTCAACTAAAAAACACGCGCACACGCCCACTAACAAACACCCCCCAGACGGTTATGCTCGAACCACCTAGGGGCTCGAGGGCTACACCCACCGATGAAACAAAAACCTCCCCCACTGACAACATGGAAAACTCCCCAAACGGTTCTACCCGAACTGCCCGGGGGCTCAAGGGCTACACCCGTGGGTGCACTCGCGCGCACCCGCCGTCGAGACAAAAATCCCCTAGATGATTCTGCCCAAATCGCCCGGGGGCTCAGGGGCTCCTGTTGGGTTCATAAACCCGGGGTCCCTCGTAGATGGGCTTCCTCACAAAGGCTTGGCCCAAGCAGACAGTGCGCAACTCATGGGCCAGCCCAAGAGTCTAAAACAATAGGCCAGAAGGGCAGTCCAGTCACCGACCAGAAGGTCTAGCCGAGGAGGAACAACACTCGCTTGTCGACTCTAGCCCACCTCTCCGACCGGAGCGCTCACTTTGGTCTCCAACTGCCTCCGGTCAGTCTCTCTGACCGGAAGGCCTGACAAAGCACTACCTCGGCTCTGACCCCATGTCTCCGACCGGGGTATGCAAAGACCCTGCTCACTGCTCTTCTCCGACTAGCGCAACCAGAGCTGACTAGGACCAACCGACCGGGGACGCCCGCCCAGAAAGGACCAGGGAACGAATAGAGAAAGCAAGGCAAGGTGCTCAAGTCAAACCATGATACCAGGGACCATACCCTGTCACCTGCAGGAATAGTACTCTACAACCGCCCTGACATAAACAGTATTATAGGCGCCGATATTTTTTGCTATAGTATTGTGGGCGTCGTTAACTCCCATACGGTAAGGCCCCCCATATGCCTCTAGGGATCGACAGTGTTGTGGGTGCCGGGATTTACTGTACCGAGTGAACATGGTGAAACTCCTCACATGCCTCTGGGCATCAACAATATATGCAGGTGCCGACATCTGCCATATCCGAAACAAGACAACATAACCTCCCACATACAACCGACATCCAACATTGTTATGGGTGCCTACCATCCTCCTATACCCACCAATGTGGGCAACAAGGCTTAGAAGCATACGAACTCTCTCCCACTCACTTGTAAGGCCATCCCCTTCATCTATAAAAGGGGATGCGCTCTCTCCCAGCATTAAGTGGATTCAAGTTTATACAAGTTAATCTAGATTGATCAAGTTCACTAGCTCACAACCACAGAACAGCCAGGTTTGGACCTCAAGCACATGCTTGAACACTTAGCTCATAGAGGAGCTCCTGTCGCTCTCAGCCCTTTCGACCGGAGCCGATCGGACCTCGTGCACCCCATCTTTCTCCTTCTCGTTTGTAACCCCACTGCAAACTTCGAGCACCTAGGCTCAGGAATAAAGTCACCGACCAACTCAAACTGGACGTAGGGCACGTTGCCTGAACCAGTATAAACCCTGTGTCATTGAGTGCTAGGCCACCTCCGATCACAACGTACGGTAAAACTACAAATATTTACTTGTTGGTCACTTTCTTCACCGACACATGGCTTGCTACTATAGCAACCGACTCTATTGTCATCCATTGAAGGAGAAGACCCCATATGAGCTCTTGAATGATAGAAAACCCAATATTGCATACTTTCGAGTGTTTGGTTGCAAATGCAACATATTGAAGAAAGGCACTAGGTTGAGCAAGTTTGAGAATAAATGTGATGAAGGTTTCTTGCTTGGTTACTCAACTACTAGCAAGGCTTATAGAGTTTGGAATTTGACTAGTGGTACTCTTAAGGAAGTTCATGATGTGGAATTTGATAAAATCAATTGTTTCCAAGAGGAAGATGGGAATCTAGATGATGTGAGAGGTACTCAATTGGTCAATGCAATGAAGAATATGGACATTGGTGATATAAAGCCTAGAGAGGTGATTGTTGTTGAAGATGACAAGAATTAAGTGCTCTCTAACTCAAATGTGCAAGCTAGTGGTTCTCATGATCAAGCTCAAGCAAGTGCTAGTGATGACAAAGTGCAAGATCAACAACACGTGGTTAGTTCATCATCTCAACCAAGTGATCAATCAAATGCAAGCAATCAAGTGCAAGTGCTCTAACCTACCAATGTTGTAAGAGATCATCCATTGGACTCTATAATTGGTGAGATCTCAAAAGGTGTGCAAACAAGATCAAGATTGGCATCATTTTGTGAACATTTCTCATTTGTGTCATCCATTGAACCAAATAAGATTGATGAAGCTTTGTTGGATGTTGATTGGGTCAATGCTATGCATGAAGAGCTAAATAACTTCACAAGAAATCAAGTATGGGAGTTAATTGAGAGACCTAAGGATCATAATGTGATTGGAACCAAATGAGTCTTTCGCAACAAGCAAGATCAAGATAGGAGAGCAGTAAGGAACAAAGCAAGATTAGTGGCTCAAGGTTACACTCAAGTTGAAGGTCTTGACTTTGGAGAAACTTATGCTCCGGTTGCAAGATTGGAAGCAATTAGGATCTTGTTAGCCTATGCTTGTGCCCATAACATCAAGTTGTACCAAATGGATGGAAAGAGTGCATTTCTCAATGGGTACATCAATGAGCTTGTGTGTGTTGAGCAATCTCCCGGTTTTGAAGATGAGAAGAGACCCAACCATGTTTACAAGTTAAAGAAGGCTTTATATGGTTTAAAGCAAGTACCAAGAGCATGGTATGAGAGATTTCCTACTCTCTAAGGGGTTCATTATGGGCAAGGTTGACACCACTCTCTTTACCAAGAAGATTGGTAAAAACTTGTTTGTATTACAAATCCATGTTGATGATATCATATTTGGATCAACCAATCAAGATTTTTATGAGGAGTTTGGAAAGATGATGGCAAGTGAGTTTGAGATGTCCATGATTAGAGAGCTTAGTTACTTCCTTGGTCTTCAAATCAAGCAAATGAAGAATGACATATTTGTGAGTCAAGGCAAGTACATTAAAGACATGCTCAAGAAGTTTGGAATGGATGATGCTAAAGCTTTTAGTACACCAATGGGGACAAATGAAAACTTGGATAGTGATGCTAGTGGCAATATGGTGGATTAAAAGATGTATCGGTCTATGATTGGAAGCCTACTCTATGTGACTGCATCAAGACCAGATGTGATGTTTAGTATGTGCATGTGTGCTAGATTTCAAGCCTCAGCAAGAGAAAGTCATCTGAAGACAACAAAGAGAATATTGAGGTACTTGAAGCATATACAAAATGTTGGATTGTGGTATCCCAAATGAGCAAGATTTGAGTTGATTGGATATTCGGACTCCCAATTATGCGGGCTGCAAAGTTGAGAGAAAGAGCACATCGGGCACAAGTCAACTATTGGAAAGATCACTTGTATCTTGGCCATCAAAGAAGCAAAATAGGGTAGCACTTTCAACCGCCGAAGCGGAGTACATCTTGTCCGGTAGTTGTGCTCAGTTACTTTGGATGAAGGCTACTTTGAGTGACTTTGGAATCAAATTCAAACAAGTGCCATTGCTATGTGACAATGAGAGTGTCATGAAGCTCACCAACAATCTGGTTCAACATTGAAGAACAAAGCACATAGATGTCCGCTGTCATTTCATAAGAGATCACCAACAAAAAGGGGACATATGCATTGAGAGGGTGGGCACCAATGATCAACTTGCCGATATATTCACCAAGCCACTTGATGAGAAGAGGTTTTACAAGCTAAGGAATGAATTGAACATACTTGACTTCTCAAATATGTGTTGATGCACCCTCCATTATATGACATGTCTCTCCTTTGAGCAAAACAAGGTAAAGTTGATTGACATGTCATTCATCCATTGCTAAGGACTTGTTTAGTGCATCTAGTTATTCCTATCATGTCTTATGCTTATTCATGAAATCAAATGAATTTGATCCTTGTATGGTACCACTATTGTTTGTATGCTTGAAATGATCTAGTGGTAGCATATGACATGTTTGTGGGCTTGTGAACCTAGTGTTTGATCTAGAAAATGAGCTATAAGTGTTTAACTCCACATGGTGCATGATAACCCTTATTTGGAGGTGTGAAGAAGCTTGCCCTTGGATCAAACCGAGTTAAATATCTTTTACAAGTGATCTAGATTGAACCAAATTTGGAAAATGATCATCACTTCACATGTGTAGCACCCGGTTTTAAGGACAAACCAGATACACACCATATGTGAGCCCAGGAAGTCAAATATCACATATAGCTACAAATAAGGGTAATATCAATTGACAATGCTCAATATGTAATGTACTTAGTATAGAGAATATAACCTCAGAGTATAGACAGCGGAAAGACAACTTTGATCTTCAGGCAAAGACTCCAAATCCACAGGGACAACTGACTGGCTGATCACAAGCCTAATTTCTCCAAACTCTAGCAATCCGGTACCCATCCAAAATTTTCATCCAAATATTTGAAAAATAAAGCAAGCGTAAGTACATGTCGTACTCAACAAATATAACATGGGGTTCATGAGGCTCAAAAGGCTGACACTGGTTAACTGTGATTAGCTTTTAATAAGTCATCTTTTAGCAATTGGGTGGCAACAAGTTTATTCACAAGCCCATATAAACACATGATTAGGTAAACATGAATAATGAATAGCATAAACAATAATCATTAGTGAGCATCTTTATCATTAGTATCATCAGTGTTCATCATCTATTCCATAAATGTTCCAAGGCCACTCGTGACCATGAGCACGGCTGATATACCAGTTTTACACTCTACAGAGGTTGTACACTTTCACCACGAGTCGTGTTACCCATATGCCCGGGTTTGCAACTCCCAAAACACTTCTAAGGTGAGCAGGCAGGGTACACTATGAAGCTTTTCCATAGTCATTCTAATAAGGAGCAGTCACTAAGGATTCCATCTCCCAAGTGTTATGGAGTCATCTCCAAAAGTGGCACTGATACACGTAGCATAGTACACACCTTGGGGATGAGGCCCATACCCGGCCCGGTATGCCCCTCTTGCCCTTTCGGTAAACTGCTACAAACTAGAAAGAGCAAGGTACTAGACTAAGACCAGAGCCATGTAGTCCTCATGGTTGTACTGTAAGTCCTGGGTTGTCACTTAAAGATAAGTCTTTATGGAGAGAAACTAGAGCATCCTAAGAAAAGGCCCAATGCTCTAGCCCCCTTGTTTCCATGTTGCTAAAAAGCATCTTTTAATATCATGTTGCATGTATCTTTAATTGTATTCTTTAATCAACATTAGTTAAAGCAAACTGAGCATACTACCCACATGCAAAACCCATAGGTATATCAAGGATAGGATAATCAATATCAAGATAGGTAGACTCCAAGCAATTCATTAACACATGCACATGAATTGAGATTGCATTAAAGTGAATAGGTAACAAGGAGCCTCATATTATACTTGCCTTAAAACACCGATCCTTCGGTAAGCTTTAATCTTCAATGTTCTTCTTCTTCTTCTTCTTGATCACCACGTATATCTCAGCGACTGGACGAAATCATAAAGCACCACACAAGCATCCATACAATCATACACGAAAAAAACAATAGATCTAAATTAGAACAGTATACCAATCATAGAAAAATAAGTGAAAGAGTTTGAAATACGATTCTACGCATCGCTACGAACACACAAACACGAGAGGCATGCTAACCGGAACTACGATTAAAAAGATACATCTACCGATAGATTTACTATATATATGGAAAAGAAAACTATAGGCTTCATTTATTTTAACTATATAGAAGCTTATTGAATTAAGTCAAATTTAGATTTGAATTATAAAACTAAAATAAAACAAATCATATTTTATTTACAAAACCCAGTTACATAATTATTAATCAATATATGATCTAAACTATGAAATTTCATAAATAGTGATATGATAAACATTGTTACTAACGCGTAGATCTTGTTGCTATGAATCTAATGCAACTTGAATGGGTCAATTCGGATCTAAAACGCAGAAGATATGATTTAAACAAGATTTCCATTAATAAAATAATAGATTAAATCTAACCTCAAATTTTAAAAGTTGAAAACATATCTAACAGTAGTATGAACATGTAGATTATGAAATTACAAACCTAATGCAAGTTGAACGGATCAAATCAGAGTTAAAATAGAGAAATTATGGCTAAAACAAAATCAGTGACAAATATGTAAATAAGTGAAAACGTATTTTCAATCTAACCGAAACAAAGTACGCTTTCAAAAGAAGAAAATGGACTCAGGAAAAATGTTTTGGACTGCGGGTTCAATTATTGAAAAGCGCGGGGACTCTTTAGTAAAACAGCCACGCGAAGGGGTAAGTTCTATTCCTAGCCCTTGATCTAGATTTGGACGGCCAGGATCAAAACAAGAAGAGAGAGGGAGGAGGCTGCCATTGGAACAGTAGCCGGCGCGGTGGCACCATGGCCGGAACGGCGCTTCCAGACGGTTTCGGTGATTCCAACCACGAAACTTCACGGGAAAAAATACGAGGAGCAGGAGGGAGACACTTAGAACTCGATGGAGGTACATGTTGAAACAGTTGAGGGACGGTGACGGCGACACACATGATTTGGCAGCTGATGCAGGTTCGGCGATGGTGCAAAGTTTGCTCGAGGCGAGGCGGTGCGAGGGTTGGCTACCCCAGCTCGGGCAGGGGCGACGCTTGCTATGGGGTTGGACGCGGCGGGCACGGGCATCCAATATTTAAGGGGTAGAGCGGCTTGGGCAGCACGGCTTAGGACGGCAGTGTAGCGGATACGGAGTCGTACGGCTTCGGCGGGGATGGAGTTTGGCTTGGACATGATGCGAGGAAGATGGCTCCGACATGTGGGCCAATGGGGTCAGCGAGAGGGAGGGTGGAACGTGTGCACGAGAGATGGGCCGACGCGCGCTGGGCCAAAGGGAGGGAAACGGCCGAGCTAGGCCGAGCGGGTTGGGCTGCAGTCCTACGGAGCTAAGCGGGCCACACGGGAAAAGAAAAGAAAAGATGGCTGCTGGGCTGAAACAGAGAGAGAAGGAGAGAGGAGTAAAGAAACTCTTTTGCCCATTTTCTTTTTTTTTCAATCTAAATGCAAATATGATCCTTCATCAAATTCAAATAGAATTTTGAATATGCTTTTCAATTCAAATAAAAATGAGAAATTTTGGTTAGTTGTCAAAAATAAATTTTTACAACTTTTGAAATGCTTTGATTTCCTAATTTTCTTTTCTTTTACTTCAAAGCCATTTTTAATTTCTTTCCAAAAGCAATTTAAGCCATTTCAAATTTTCAATCAAAGCCACTCAACCAAATGCATCAAATGCAAGGGCATGTATGCACAAACATGTTGCTAAACCTTATGATGAATTTTAATTTAATAAAAAGTTTTATTTTCCTATATTTCATGAGCACAAAATTCAGAAATAAATCCTTTTAAACCTATTTTTTTAAAAGAGGCAAATTTTAGGGTGTTACAACATGGTTTTGCCCCAACCTATCTAAAAATTTGAGCTCACCTTTTATGCTAATTGTTGACAAAGGGGGAGAGAAATTCACAAAGATAGTAAGAGACAGGGAGCAAACAAATGAAATGACATTGTAAGAGGATCAATTAAAATTTGAAGCACATAAGTAGGGAGCAAGCTCATAAACTTGTATGTTGCATTTGTATGTGCATTACATATGTTTGCTTGCATGCACAAGTTCTAAAATTCCCTATCTATGCTTGTGTGGTGTATGCTAGATTATAGAATATGATTGATGAAATGAAAACTAGCATGCATAGGATGATAGTTAGATATGCCTTGTTTGTTTTACAAGTGGTACTAGAGCCTTGCTTATAATATTGATCTCATGAGGTATCTAGTGTTTATGTTGTGCAAGAGCTATCTAAGTAACCATGGTGCTAAGGATGGTGTTCAAATGGCAACTCCGATTAGTATCACGCTTCAAAGGTCCATTCTTTACACCTTAGCATCATTTGGTAGCTATTACTCTCCCAAACTTCAAATCCATGCATATGTGCAAGCTTTCAAATCCAAACACTTAGCACATATGTAGAGGGAGCTAATACTACAAATTTGGGTTGATGAAACTTGTCCATAACCTTTACACATGATAATATGCTTGGGCAACCAACATGAATCCAAAAATGATTTAATTGAATATCTTTGTCAATAGGTTGTCATCAATTACAAAAAATGGGAGATTGAAAGCCCTAGTTTGGTTTTGGATAATTGATGAAACCTATGTACTAATGTTTGTCATGAGTTATGATATGAGCTAGGTTGGTGCAAATCCAAGTATGGAGCATGGTGGCACTCATATGGTGATGTTGATCACATGAAATGATGAAAATGGCCACATGTGATGATGATCAAGTGCTCAACTTGGAAAAAAGAAAGAGAAAAATAAAACCCTTTCGAGATCAAGGCAAAGGTATAAATAGGGGTTTTGTTTTGGTGATCAAGACACTATAGAGAGTGTGATCACATTTAGAATAGATGGTCATACTATTAAGAGGGGTTCTTAACTAGACAATTCGGTCATCTAGTGTCACTAGGTGTTGGACTTCATGCATTGCATTTAGGCCTAGTGCACATCGGAGAGCAGGCAAAAATATTTATCAAAAATGTTTTGAGAAATGCTAACTTGTCTCTAACATGTTTTGAGAAAACACTTTGAGAGTTAGGGGGAGTAGCTTGAGTTGACGTTGATCGAATCACGCAAAAGTTTGCAACTCGGTGAGCTAGTGGAGATGCCTGGGTGGCACCGTCACACCCTATCTGGTGGCACTGCCACCCCTAGGGTGTTGCCCACCTGGGCTCAGTAGAGAAGGGCTGAGAGCGGCTGGTTTGGGGTGGTCATTGGACACACTGGTGTACACCGCCTCGGGCGTGGTGGTGCATCGCCTGGTCACCGCCACTGGGTGTCCGATGCCACCACTGTTTTTCTCTTGAGACGAGCACAAGCAAGGGAGGTCACCGCCATGGGCACGGCGGTGCACCGCCCCTTTTATCCAGAGAGCAGGGTAAACCAGAGGCTCGGCTGGGTGGTCACCGCCACCCTCATGGCGGTGCCACCGCCACCCTGTCCGGTGCTCCCATTGGAATTCGACCATTGGACGGCACCGCCACGCTGTCCGGTGCCCCCATTGGAATTCGACCATTGGATGGCACCGCCACCCTGTCTGGTACCAGTCACCGCCCTATCCGGTGCCCTCACAAAAAGCAGCTCCAAGGGTAACAGCTCTATTTGCTTGTGTGGCTATAAATAGAGGGTGTGGCTGGCCTTGGCTACTCTCTTGGCACCTCTTACACTTATGCACACCCTTTGGAAGTAGAGCAACACACTCCACTCACTTGTTCACTTGATTTCATCATCTTTAGCGAGATTGGAGAGCCTCTAGTGCGTTGCATTGAGTTGCATCATCTTGTGGCACTAGTTGGGTGATTTGGGCTGGTTGTGAGCTTATTACTCTTGGTGTTTACCAACATCTAGATGGCCCGATGATTGGAGGATCATTGTGCGGAGTTGGTGATTGTCTCCGGCCTCGATCGGTTGCTTATGAGGGGTCTTGTGCCTTCCCGGTGGAGCGCCAAAGGCAACTCTAGTAAATTACTCGTGTTATTGAGCTACCTCACTTGTGGGTAGGTCTTGCCATGTCCAATTATGTGGACGAGGTTTGTGTAACACCTCTTAGCCACTGAACCACCAAGTGTTGGTCGACACAATGGGTACTAGTGTGCCGGCAAGCACGTAAACCTCGGGAGAAAAATCTTGTGTCTGTTGTGTGATTGGATTTCTTCTGGTGATTGGATTGTCTACATCTTGTGATTGGTTCATTCCTCGACAAGGCAGTATAATCACCCTACTCACTTCTTTATATTCCTTGCAAACTAGTTGTCAAGCTCTTTAGTGTAGTTAGTCTTTGACATCTTATTAGTTTGGTTAGTGTGGCTCTTTAGTTAGTCTTTGAGAGCACACTAGCTTAGTGAGTTGTGACATAGCTTGTTGTGTGTGCTAGTGATCATAGTAACTAGAATTGTTGGAATAGGTGGCTTGCAACCCTTGTAGAGCTAGAGCAAAATTATATTACACCGTTTGTTATACTAATCAATTACTCTAGTGCCTTGTAGAGATCATAAATAGGCTATTCACTCCCCTCTCGTCATATTAGGACTTTTCACTAGGGATGCACGTGTCCTGCTGGGCTGGCAGGATGAAGAGGCCCGAAGGCCATTTATTGGCCCATGCCCAGGTTTAGGCCTGTTAGCCTTTGCCGAGCTAAGCTAGGTCGAATTTATTTTCTGGGCCTAATAAGTTTCTCTCTTTTCAGTGCATTTCAATAAGTCTTCTCATTTTATTTACTGCACTGTTTAAGTATATTTAGCAAATGTATAAGACTAAGAATTAGCAAATGAATATAAGTTAACTACGCTACGAAAAATTATGATATGTCCTCTGGTTAAATTAGAACCAATGGGAAAATTTAATCTGAGAATTATTTACTTAAGTGTGCCAATGGTTAAGTTATAGTTTATATATAAAACTAAGACTAAGTTTAATTATTAAGTGGATTTATTTAAGTTTTTTCATAAGTATATATATGAATAAGTTTTATTTTCTAAGTATAATATATATTCCCACCATAAGTTTAAGTTCTTTTCTCCGATTAAGTTGGAACCAATGGGAAAATTTAGTTGCAGAAATTAAAGTTCATATTAAGTGTGGGCATATTTAAACTAAGTTTAAATAATGGGCTATTTAAGTTATTAAAAAATGCATAAGTATTCTTCTTTCCCTAATTCTAAGCATTTATTTATTCTCTAGTTTTTACTCATAATTAAAATGTTTGTAACTAAGTTTTGGGCTTTATTTAAGTTGCTTTCATAGTTATATTTAGACCAAAGTTGTTTATAGCTATTGATTGTCACAATTTTATTGCCCACTAATATTTTGGCTATATTATCCTAAGCTACTTTTTCATAAGGCCTTTCTTGGGCATAACATAAAGCTTTTGGACATTCTTAAGGAAGGCTATAAGAAATATTTAAGACCCTTTTAGGATTACACTAAGACTAAATTTAATAGCCTCATTATTAAATTAAGTTATTTTTACACTTCTGCAATCAAGTATATGTTGACCAGTTACTCCGATAAGTTATTACTTGCAAGAGACCTGATAAGTTATATGATTGTTTTTGTGTCTTGTGGTTGTATTATGACCACCGTTGTTTATAGTCACTTGTCATTTAATTAATCTGAAGTTGCAATCTCAAGCATTTATCAACATGGTCACTAAGTTGCTTCTCTTTAATCAAAATGGAACCAACGGGGAGTTTTGGTTAGAGAGCATATGTCTCTAATTAAGATGGAACCAACGAGAAATCTTGGTTGGAGACATAAGACTTGGCGTATAGATACTTTCTGCCCAACGGTGATTGTATTCATGTGTCATCTATTTTAAGTACATTTTTTCTTTTAATTGTATTATTGACATGTTATTGATCTGATCAGTGTAGGATTAATACCATGTTGAACTCTTAATTTAGTTCTTTTGTATTTAAGATTATGTATCTCTATTGTTAAGCGCAACCATAAGTTTGAGTTGCTTTATATGTATCGT
Source organism: Miscanthus floridulus (assembly GCF_019320115.1). Taxonomy (NCBI): domain Eukaryota; kingdom Viridiplantae; phylum Streptophyta; class Magnoliopsida; order Poales; family Poaceae; genus Miscanthus; species Miscanthus floridulus. The sequence continues at coordinate 120,718,700 of NC_089584.1, forward strand.
GACAAAGAATAAAGTAAGATTATTGTCTTAAGTTTAAGTGCAAAGATTATGCACATAATTAAGCACTTATTAGAAAAGTTTAAGTTCTTATCATAAAAAGTTTCATGATGGTAAGGATCAGGGGGAGCAATTCCTTTGATCAATTGCTTAAGTTTGAAGTATTAAGATTAAGCTCAAAAGAAATGTGCATGCTAAAAGATAAAATAACCTGATGAAGTGGTTTTAATATAAGACTTTGAAATGTGCCACGGTTGTTTGGTTCACATTTCGAGGGGTAGATTGGAGTTTTCACAATAATCCATTTCATTAGGTGATCCTTTAAGTCAATAAGGTAATAATAAGTTAAGCACTTTTAAGTATCATAAGTTAAATTCTTTTAAGCATTCATTCATTTTGAAGATAATATAAAGTCCTGATGGAGTCAAAACAATGGCCTGTTATGGGTCCACATAACCGAAGTGACTTTAAAGGGAAAAGATAATAAGCTCTCCATAATAAAGTAAGAAAATCATAAGTGGTTATTGTTTACCATTTATTTTATAATCACAATAAGATAAGCAGAGGTATAAAGTTAATCATTTTATTTTATCTTGTTGACTATAAGTAAAGGAATAGAGATATTACATAAGTTTGTCTTGGTGATGTCTCTTATACTTATTTAAATACTAAGAATCACCAAGATGGGTCCATAAAAAAGGAGTATTTGAAATTATTCCATAAGTTGAAAAATTAGTCATACTCCAATTTAAGGGCGATAAGCTTTTCTCATTAGATATACGCTGACATAAGCATTACATATAAGTACTATAATTAAGTCATAAGTATTATAAGTAAGCTATAAATATTATGACTAAGTTATTACACGCCCTTAAAGCTAATGACCGGGATTCTTGGCAAACATAGTCTAGGAATGGACCCTTGGAAGGTTATAAAGCATTCTTGCTTTTATGCATATAAAAGTATTACATGCTCATGACTAAGAAGTCTAGTAACCACTAAGTTATGGGTTACTATGACATTAATCTTCTTTTGCAAGATGTGTTGATATTAAGAATTTCACATAAGTATTTATCAACAATCTTGTCAGGGGGAGCCATACTGTGGAATGGCTTCAACCTATCTTTAAAGTATAAGTTCTAATGTTAAACTAAGTTATAGCATGTTTAGTTAATATAAGTTAAGTTTATATTAGTTTATTAAGAATAAAGTTATCCTTATAAGTTATTTTTAGCATAAGATATTCATCCCGGAATATATTATACATAAGAAGTGCAGCTTTATTTTGGTTCGAGTAACATGTCAAGAGATTTTTGCCAAACCAAATATAGTGTGAAACACCAACCCAGAATCAAAGTTAATTATAAAAGTTTAAGATGTCGGTGCTCACTATGTAAGTTTAGAGCTTTAAGTGTTTAAGTTTAAGTGTTGATCACCATATTCAATTTAAGTTTTTCCACCATAGGCCTACCTTAAGTTGCCGGCATTAAGATTATTGGTAGCCTACCATATGGGATAAGATTGAGATCTCAAAATTGTGATTCTGGAAGTATAAATAATTCTCTGTATGTGCACAAAGGTATAAGTGAAAACAAACTGCATAATAGGATCATAAAGAGGCCATCATAAGACTAAGAATGAACTATTTTGAGACATGAATGGTGCGCTATAGTGGCGGGATTCATCAGTACTTAATTGACTGTTGCAATCGTTTTATCTTGGTGCATTGTTCTATTGAAAGAGTGGTTTAAAATACATAGTGTTATCTACCCATAAGTTCTCTCTAATAAGTGTAAGTGATTGTTCTATTTAATATAGGGTGGTCTACTACATATGCTTGATCTAATGGTGCTTAATTGCCTGTTATGATTTTTCATCTTAGTACACTACTCTATTGAGAATTGGACTAATAATAAAATTGAATGTTGGAATGATGTCGGCTTAGTCAAAGACTGACCGAGTCATTAGGGACTAATAGTCCGTTAATAGTTCCATGATCGGGGGCCCACCCTAATAACTGACTAATGGGCCTGGTCCCAGGCCACACCAAGCTATATAAGATGGAGGCATCTCTGTGATTAGTGATGATGGTAATTAGCTCTAATTAACCTAAGACCTACCGATCAAGGTGAGCTCGGGAGTGGTCCTGAAGACCCGGATCCAGCCACCAGCCACTCAGTGCCGGCGTCTCTCTCGTCCTCGTCGCCCAGGCCCATTGGAGAAGGAGATCGACGTCATGCCTGCTACTCGAGCAGGCACGTGGACTTCAGCGGCTCTAATGAGCACCTCCGATTAAGGTCAGTACAATTAAGTCTAATTAATTACTAAAGTACAATTAAGTCTAATTAATTACTAAGTGCGGATTAGGTGTTCACCGGATTAGGCTAATTAACATCCTATGAATCATAAGTTCTAACACTTATATGCTATATAAAGGCCAGGACATTTGCCAGATACTCCACTAGACTTAGCGAGAGAGAGTGTGTCAGATAGTGTGCAAAATGTCATCGTCCTTATCTATCCCTTTCATCAGGTTCCATCGTCCATGCCTCTCAACAACAGGAAATAAAAAACCCAATCTCACCATTGCCCAACTCGTTAGTGGTGTAGGCGGCAGCAAATCGAAGGTGAAGGATAGGGGAGAAGGACGCCAAGCAGGTATACGGCTTCTCACCTCCTGATTTTTACTTCTGGGCATTGGATTTAGCATTTTTTGTTTATGTATATTTCGAGTTCAAAATCAGCTCGATCTGCTTAAAAATGTGGCATAATTGTTAGTCTTCTCTTTCCTAAAATGGTTCGAATGAAATGGATAATGTTCTTTTTTAGAACTGTAGCTCTCCGGTGAGGAAGAAGAGCAACAGAGTCTGATTCCTTGGTTCTTAGAACAGTGCTCTCCGGCTCATTTTGTTGATTCGTCCGAGAGTAAATGTTTTGTTGTTGAACCTATTGAAAATTTCTCGCCCATTCCTTGGTTCCAAACCGGCAATGACGTTAGGAAAATGGACGAACAAGGGTCCTATGAAATTCGTATGAAAAAACTCTGTTCCAAACTGCAGGGTCGTCTTGAGAAGGCTGGATCCAGAACGCGCTTTTGGTTCCCGCCGTTTTATAAATGCCTCCGATCCCCTCTCCTCTAGCGCCCACACCGATCCTTTCTCATTTCTCCTCTCTGCTGCCGCACCACGCCACGCCACGCCAATAATCCCTAGCGAGCCGCCGCCGGCAGGAGCATTAGAGCCACCGTCCATGGCCACGGAGCATGGTCTTCCTCCTGGCTACCGTTTCGTGCCCACTGACGAGGAGGTGGTCGAGCTTTGCCTGCTCCCTCGCATCCAGGACCAGCCCCTCCTGCCGAACGACATCATCGAGGACGATCCGCTAAGCGCGCCGCCGTGGGCTCTCCTCGAGAAGCACGGGCGGAAGCACCTGGCCTTCTTCTTCGCGGCGTGTCAGGCCATGAACGCCAAGGGCAACCGCCAGAAGCGAACCTGCGTGGGACATGGGACCTGGCAAGGGCAGGGCAAGAGGAAGCGCCAGCAGGAGGAAGAAGGGCAGGAGGTCAAGAAGAAGCTGCGCGTGCGCGTGCACGGCAGCGCCGAGAAGATCGAGATCGAGTGGGACAAGTACGGGCTCAACTTCCAGGAGCACGGTGTCAAGGGCAGCACGGGCTGGGTCATGCACGAGTACTCCATCACCGCCCCGCCCGAGCTCGCGCGGTCGCCGGTGAGGGTGTACTGCATCCGCTTCAGTGGCCACGGCAAGAACACCAAGAAGAACAGCAGGGATGCGCAGCATAGGGGCGACGACGACGAGTTCGAGGACGAGGAGGAAGTGGATGATGAAGCAGCAGGAGCAATCGCCACCGCTACCTGGAGTGCCGCGGAGGAAGACGCTGCCCTGCTCGTCGAAGAGTACCTCACTGCTTTCCCTGCGGTGGCGGTGGATGTTGTCAGCGCCAATCCCGCTGATGTGGAGGACGCAGGAGCAGGCTATGATCAGGACTTGCCCACGTTGGTGGATGACGACAGTTTCGACTACATGAACTCTTTGCCTGACCTGTTGACTTCTCGCAATGAGCCGATGCTGCCGGACGACGCATGATCAAACACGCCGTAGATCGATTTAGCTCCTTAACTTGTTGTAGCTCGAGATAGCGAATTGCTGTATCTTTTGATTTTGTGCGTTGGTGGATTCTTCCATTCCTGCGTAGGAACTGCCTTTTTTATGAAACAGCGTTTCTGCTGCCCTGTTAGTACTAGTTTAACCTTCTTGACTTGTCTTAACGACGAAATGATGTCATATTTTGTGATCATTGGTGAGTGTGGACGATTCCAAAATCTGCTTGTGTCTCTGCTATTGTTTTGTTACTATTTTTCAGTTCTACATATATACGATGAATGATACTGAAAGAACCCGAATTTTTTGTGTTTTTTTTTTTGCCTTTTTTTAAAAGTTTTTCACAAATCTACCCTTGAAGGCATGCTTTCAAAATATAGACCCTCATCTTGACGCCGTTGTTATTGGCGCCGAGCTTACACATTTCGGCGCCAGGTTATTTGGCGCCAAGGTCTTGGGGCGACGCAGACGTGGTGATGACATGGCAGCCACCTCGGCACCGAGATCATTGGCGTCGAGCTTAGCGCCAAGATCTATGGCGCCGAGGTGGTGTTTTAAACCAGCGCCCAACCTTCCTGGCCGAGGCTTCTTCCTTTTCTTTCTCCTCCCTCGGGTTTTTGCTCTCCCCACTTTGCGCTACCTCACGAATCGGCATATTGGACCTTGGAAATTTTGATTTGATCCGTAGATCTTCGAGAGTAAGGTATCCTCGGTCCCCTCCTAGTTTTTTTTTTCGCATCGATTCAGTATAAATTAGTCATATTTTTCGGTCATCATTACTTAAGGTTTCATACAATTTTTAATATTTGTATTATAAACCGTAGGATGGGCGTGAAAAAGTTAGCAAACCAAGATAACCTCAGCGCATGTTGTTATATTATGGACTCATTGTTGTGCATCAAATGGAAAACCCTAGGTTTAGGGTTTAATGTTAATTGCTTTCAATTTTTAGAACGAAATTGGTTGAATTGTAGTTATGGCCGGATGACCGGAAATGCCTTCGACCCATTGCCTCTGCCTAGTGGTGTTCCAGTGCCCATGTGCTGTTGCGGCTTGTCGGCACAGGGCGGGCGCGGCGGGGCGGCGCGCGGTCGGGAGGGAGATAGAGAGCTGAGAGAGAACGGGAGAGAAAGGGAGGAAGAGAGAAAGGAAGGGTTGAGGCCCACCTATAAGGCTAGCATGGCGCCATAGATCGCCAAGCTCGGCGCCAAGATCTATGGCGCCGTGCTAGCTGCCACGTCTGCGTCGACGTCTACGTGTCACCAAGACCTAGGCGCCAATTTTACTGGCACCGAGACGTGTAAGCTCGGCGCCGAGATGAGGGTCTAAATTGTGAAAGCATACCTCTAGGGGCAGATTTGTGAAAAACTTTTTTTAAAAAGGGTCAAAAAAATAAAAAAATTCGGCAAAAAGAACCATGATAAATGTTGCAGAAGGTGAGAATTACTATGAAGTTGCGCACTCCGTTGCATTACTAAGTAACTCCAACAAAATAAATAATCGGTTGGCTTCCCATGTTTAAGCATAACGGATTATCGAGATTCAGCCTTGTTCACTCCCAATTCCCACAGTTGACTAAACTAGCTTGATGACTGAGCACGAACCCAACTTAACCCAAAGACGCCAGGCTTCTTCCAGACCGGGCCTGAACCAAAGTAAAAAAAAAATGATCTATCGATCTACCTAGTGCGAGCAGCGACTCCTGGTCCAAAGGGACCAGGCTTTTCCCAGGCCAAGCCGTATTCATATATGTCTGCAATTGAATAGAATCACAGGCAGACATTCAACGTTGCAAGCACCCAAGCATGCCGCACATGATTTGCTTTGCAAAATGCCTAAAATCGATGCTCCAGCAAAACTACAGTTGACAATAACAAAATAAGTTGCTTTGCAATTAGTCCATTTACACAAGAGAAGCTTTGCCAAAAAGCTTCCGGGATTTAGAGTTCAAAATGACCAAAGTAGCGTGCCTGTTTTCTCTTTATAAATCTTGATATGGTAGAGACGTCGCCTTGAATGATTATCTGGCCATCTTCCATATAAATGGCACCATCTGCATATTTCAGCTCTTCCAACCGATGAGTCACCCATAACGCAGCAACCTCCCCATCAGCAGCCACAGAGTTCCTCACTGCCTTTATCACGCCTATCTGCAGTTGCAGCAAACGGAGGTCAGAGTGCAGAACTGAACAGTCACTCACGTCTATCACAGCCAGCAAAATGACTTAGGAACACAAAAGTTTTACCAGAGCATTTGCCATAAAACGTTACAGTGCACGTTAGACAAAACTAATATAAGGCGGCACGATGATAAGCTCCAACGAATGGAAAAGAAATTCACAGAATCATACAAACCAGAGTATGAAGGAGATTCGTACCTGGTCATGTTCATCTAAGAATGTGGTCAGTTCATCCAGCAATAATACTTTGGATGCTTCAGCTAACGCCCCAGCAATTGCAACTCTCTGTTTCTGCCCACCACTCAGAGTTTGGATTGGCCTCTGTTTGAATGCAGGTTTATGAACATTATGAAGACATTAGATTATGCTCCGAAAGCTGGATTTTAGCTGCCTACCTGAGAGTAGCTCAACATCCCAATAGCATCCAAAGATTTTGATACCCTTAACCTGACCTCATCTAATGGAAGTTTGAGCTTACCAAGACCAAATGCTACATCAGATTCCACTGTAGGCATCACAACCTGCATCCAAAGGACAGAACTGAGAAAACCACAGTTCTTCCATATAAAGACATGGTACAAAGACGGGCACATGGACAGTCTGGGGCTGCAGTTCTTGGCTTGACGGCCAGGTGGAAGCTTTCGTAATGCTAGAACTTGTTTGATTCCAATGTGTGCATTTGAGTTGTGAACATAAATGTATGATTTGCCAAAAAAAAAAGGAAGATCACAAAGTTCATGGTTTAGTAGATAGTGAGTTAGATTTGATTCAACATGACTCCTGTAAATGTGATGTCCCCAACAAAGAAGGCTACTAAGGAACACAGAACTAGATGCACAAGTGATGGCACCTTTTCTCTAGCATGGAACAAGAATATTATAATCAGATTGCATGACATGACTCACCTGAAAACTAAGCTCCGTGTGCATTTAAGTGGATATTGTGTGAATTTGGAGCTCCAGCAGGATATGCATGGAAGAGCTTTTGTGACAAATTGTCCGTGTCTATGACATAGTTCATATATTGAGCCACATGATTAAATGTATAATTGCAAGCATCAATTTATATCGTTTAACCAAAGACATTATTTACTCGTCCAATACAAAGTAAAATAGCCAATAGCTGCTCAGAGTTTAACACATATGCTGATACAGGTTACACTGAAACTGAATTCAATAGATGCTATGTGAGTTAATTGTGTTGGCATACTACAGATTCCACTTAAAATATATCGTGAAACCTGACAATAAACCAGTTAGAAAACTATTAAAGAAAGAGAAGTTTTACCACCTGGTGATCAGGATTCTGGAAGACATAGCTGCATGGTCTGTTTATATACACTGTACCAGCCGATGGATTTAGAAAACCTGCTAAAACCTAGAAAAACATGTTGTTGGCATTTATTCCCAGTGACAGTGATGATAAATGAATAAATAAATTTTCAAAGGTCTGTTACCGAGTAATCAGAAATGAGCACAATGCATGTAGCTAACAACTTTACAAGGGCAAGTAGATAAAACAAATTCATGCTTGTTTCTTCCATATGAATGTAACAGTTACTAGATTCTTTTTTATAATTAAGTAACAAACTATATTCTGGCCCAAAAAACAACGGGTGCAAATTAACTCTGCCTACTGTCATTTGTTGCTCCAGTGCTCAACCCTTTTCTTGCTTTGTGATGATGCACCACACCACAAAAGAGATACAGAATTGACATTCATGGCATCTGTACAAAGGTTTTATTAGATTTTCTTATTGGCTTTTAATGTGGACTTTCTATTGATCCCAGATAGAAACTGAAAATTTTGTCGAGCAATATGTAGTTGCATCAGTACACTAAATGACATGCACATTCACAAGTCACCAAAACCTTTCCTGAGAATTTTGGGTCCCCCGAAGGTACAAAGGCTTGCTTGAACATTTCCATGAAGTTCAACTACCCCTTCTCCCCACAAATCTGTGCTCGCAACTCCCGAGGTTCAGAGGTTGAGGGGATGGACCTCGATTCTATCCAGATTGTATCCTATTTTCATTTCTAATCGAAAAATCAACCAAACACTGCCGGACATAATTGACAGTATCTAACTCATATCAACCAAGTAAATTGGGCACTACACACAGCAGGAAACTATTTCTTCGTTTCAAATTGGAGGAAACATAGGCATTCCACGTTTTACTGTCGAATGCAGATAACAAAGGTGCTAAACCAATCGCTTAAGGCAAGCACCAGTCTGAGGAATTCAGTTCCGATTTCAATTCTCAGGCCTGCACGAATAAAGTGGGAGAGAAAAACACGAGATGCTGCCTCCTAGTTCAGAAGAGGAACCTTCAGCAGGGTGGACTTGCCGCAGCCGTTGGGGCCGAGGAGCATCCAGAGCTTCCCGGGCGGGACAAGGAGGGAGCATCCCTTAAGCACCGGCAACACCCTGCCCCGCCGCGTGGTCACCGAGAGCCCGACGTCGCGGCACTCGATGGCGGGCGCGGCTGGAGGAGGGAAGGTCGAGGCGCACACCGCTAAGCTTCGACGAGAGGGAGAGTCCAGGGTGTGATGAACGGTGGTGGAGGAGGAGGACACGGAGGGACAGCACCGGAGGGGGCCGACGCCGCCGGCGAGGCCGTGCGCCATCTCGGCGAGCTAAGAAGTAAGAAGAGAGGCAGGACTAGTTTCTGGACCGGTGCTCTACATGGATAGGTGTCGGCCATGGTTATAACAATATGGGCCCGATCTGTCATGGCTTCGTGCACGGATGGGCCGCGCCAATGATCGCTTTCCTAATTAGTAGAAGACAAATTCCTACTTCCACTCAAAAAAAGAAAGAGAGACAAATTCCTACTGCCGTTCAAAAAGAAGACAAGTTCCTAATGTATCATTTGAATCAGTTGCATGTACTATAATCCTAAAAAAAATAAGTTGCATGTACTTCACTTGTACATGTACTCCACTGTCGTAACCCGTAGGAGTACTTCACGTCAATGTGTCATCATAATCATAACAATAATATAAGTATTGCCTTTACAGTAGCTCTATGATACTACATTTTCAAATTTATGATATCAACCAAGTCTATAGTATTAAACTGTAGTTGTTTTTAAGCATGCCTGATCACTAGTGGCGCCCCCGGCCACGTCACTTGTGGTCTCGTGCCCACCCCCACCACTTCAATTCGCCCCTGCCGCCAGCCCTACCCACCGGCTATCCTCTGCCGCCCACTCACCAGTGTGTACATCGTCTCACTCGTTGCCCATCGAACCGCCACAATTGCTTGGTGAACCACGATCGTCGAACCCCCTTAAAAGAATGAGATGTCATCTAAAAGAAGTGAATATGAGTTCTAAAAAATAGAGCTTACAAAACTATTACCAGTCTGCAGATCTGGTTTGGTCCTGAAATTTTTTGCACCAGATCTGCTCTAGATCGGAGGTCTTGTACTAGGTGACGGGAAAATCACAAATCGAGAGAGGGATTTCACCTATTTAATCAATTATACTTGTTACCAAGTCTTGTTGGAGACGTACGCCCCTCACCATCCCCTATGTCTCACAATCTTCGTCCTCTACTAATCGAGTAGTCAAAGCCCGTGCATTGGCAATGCACTTGCGTCGATTAGTGATTTTGCGCCGCAGACAATGTACTAGTCACAAGAAAGGATGATACATACATGATCGTCAGTTTCATTTTTCGGGAAAAGGAATCAATTGCCAGTTTAAAATCAGCGACTAGGGTTTCACCATGACTAGGTAGACGAGTATAAAATAAGATAAGATAGAAGAGGTAGAAAAGATATAGAGATAAAGATAGAAATAAAGATAGAGAGGAGCTCATTGAAGGCTACCTTATAATAGGAGCGGGGAAAAAAGAAGAGAAGGAGATGACAACGATAATAGCTTTAAACCAATGAATGGTTGATTAGAGTTTATGTGGATGCAACAAGAGTATATGGAGAGAGGATACTACAATCAACCAAATAAACCAAAATATTAGAAATATATATATATATATATATATATATATATAGAACTACTATCCTGTGGCTGGCTACAAAATAACTTATTCTGTAGCCACTTTGAGTTACGATAATTACTATGTGAATTTACGAGATTATAGTAACTCCTTACAAAGTAGTTTACTATAAACGTTATGGTAAATATCCCCATATGTTATAGTAACCCAACTATCGTAAATATGTATTGACATTATGGTAAATTAGTATATAAAATTATGGTAAATGAAGGTGGCTACAGAATAACTTATTTTGTAGCCGGCTACTGAATAGCCTCTCCCTATATATATATATATATATATATATATATATATATATATATATATATATATATATATATATATATATATAAAGAGAACTATAAACAAGTACTTGCACGATCGGAGAAAATACTCCCTCCGTTTTTATTTATATATTGTATTAGTTTTTCGACCAACCTAAGTAAACAATTTGTATTTTTTTAACCATCAAATTAAAAAAAAAGTTTCTTGACATAGAGTTACTATGAGAAATACTTTCATCATATATAGTTCATATATGTTGTAAAACTATAAAGATTTTTTAGAATAGGTGGTCAAAGATAATAGTACTTGACTTGTGATAAACCTAATATGACATGTAAAAAAGGGCATATAACAGAGTTTTTGTCATGCATATCTGATGCCCTCGAGATATTTTCTTCTTTGATTGAGATACCACCTAATCAATACTCCCAAATAAATTGCACAAACACAGTGCGCCTACCTAATCTGCGTCTCTTCATTGGTGTACACAAAAACATGCAAGGAAGCGACTGATGGCTTGATGCTACATGACGACCTACATTTACTGACATTTTTATTTTCCGTGCATGATTAATGAATTACAATTATGTACGGGTTTAACAACGTTCACCGTTCAGGTGAGAACACGCTATGGGCTATGCGATGGGCGATGGCTTGATGCTACATGACGATTGATGTTAAGTGCAATTGCGCAAACATGCCCCGATGAGTCCTTCGATATCTAAACATTTGGTATTCTGTTTTCTCTGTCGTTAGATGGAGCACGAAACTGCTTTTTTGAAGAAAAAATAACAGTCGGGGCTATCCCCTCCGAAGAAAGCTCGTCGCTGATCTTCAGAATTGCTGACCTTCAGCGTCCATGTGACCGACCATGTATATATCCATCTTCGGACGGAGAATCATCCGTGGAAACAATCGGATAATTTGTTTTAGGCACGCGGTTCAATGCACTCGTTCCACTGCCAGACTGCCTGCCTAAACATAGCAAGCTGCTTGCCGAGCCGTGCACGCGGCCGCCGTTTTGGAGAATTGCAGATTTGCGTTGTAGGTGTAGCGCCCTGCCGTCGCCGCACGGCCGCACTCCACGCGCACCGAACGATTTCTCCCTCCGTACTCCGTAGGTGGAAAACGGGGTCGGGGCCGCAGTACACATCTCTGCCCCGCCGTGTACGCGCACGCGGGTGTACTACACTAGCCGTCCCCCCCTCTCGTCGCGTCGTGTACTGCACTGCACGACGCACCGCCTATATAGGCCGCAGCAGCACATCCCGTCCCCGATCGACGCGCACAGCACAGCACAGCGCCCCGCCGCCCCCCACACAGTCTCACCTCTCACGCAACCACACAGAACACAACACGCGCGCCAAGGCGGACGGACATGGACATGGGAGGAGGAGAGCACGGCATGGGCGGCATGGCGATGGCGCCGCCGCCGTCCCCACCCGGTGCGCACGGCGGCATGCGGATGCGGATGCGGTACACCCATATGACCTTCTTCTGGGGCAAGGACTCTGAGATCCTCTTCGCGGGGTGGCCAGGCGAGCGCGGCGGCATGTACGCGCTGGCGCTCGTCGCCGTCTTCGCGCTCGCGTTCCTCCTCGAGTTCCTGGGCTCCCGCGGCCTGGACGTCGCGCTCCTCCCCTCGGCCGCGGCCGGGGGCGGGCGGCGCGTGGCGGCGGGGGCGGCGCGCGCGGTGGTGCACGCACTGCGCGTGGGCGTGGCGTACCTGCTCATGCTGGCGCTCATGTCGTTCAACGGCGGCGTGCTCCTCGCCGCCGTCGCGGGCCACGCCGCGGGGTTCCTGGCCTTCAGGGCCGGCCTGTTCGGCGACCGCCGGGCCCAGGTGGAGGACGCCGGCAAGGAGCAGCTCGCGTGCTGCTAGGCTTGTCGTCGGCGCCCGGTGGTGCCGATGATGATCGATGCGATCGGGTTGTGTGAACGTTGCATCGTTCGGGTTGTGTGAACGCTGCATCGTTCGGGCGTGTTCAATGGAGTGTACTGCAGTTCGTGTGTGCGGGCGTTCGATTGACTGAATGCATGTTGCTGTTTGGTTGAATTGAATCAAGATGCATGGTGATCGGCATGCAGTTGTAGTAACACTAGAATCTGGAAGGTTTATAATTTCGATGATAAGCTGTGAATCTCTTGCCTGTATATCTCTTCTCTGGAGATTATGCAAAGTCTGGTCTCACTTCCGTTTCATTACCCGGCCATAGGCTGTTTCCTGTTTGGCAAACGAGACGGTGCTGGCAGTTTTGGCTCCTTGTTTATCTGCATCCAACAGTAACCTTACTGGTTCGCCATTCCATTCAGATGTTACGTGCTGATGTTAAGGTGTGGATCAAGCCAGGTAGCAGCAACAAAAGCATGCATGATGTTTCCAAACAGTGGGATGACACACACAATGGAGGCTGCAATAGCGATGCACGCTACACAACCATCATGGCTCAGCATTACCCAAACAACTATCCTCCATTCCAAATTATAAGACTTTTTGTTTTTTCTCGATTAATAGCTTTTGCTAAGTATTTAGAAATATTATGTCTAGATACGTAATAAAATCTAGAAATCTAAAAATGTCAAAACGTCTTATAATTTAGGATAGAGAAAGTAGGTTCTATTCAATCAGAGAATCGCATAGGAAAGCAAATGCCCAGTTTTTCCACGTCTCCATCCTTTCCTTGTCGACGCCGATCTCGCCTACCACCGCCGACCTGTCCGGCAGATCCCGGTGCTACTCCGGCACCAAGTCCTTGCGGCGGGTACACTGGACTCTGGAGTAGAGTATCTGGGCCGTTCAATTAGTGTACTCTCTTAAGAACTTCAAAATAGTTATGGGCCTGCCTTGACGAATGCAAACTTTGGTCTGTAAAACTGCTGCTGGACACCGAGAACACAAAGTAACAAACACTTGCTGAAACCCACTCTGGCTCGATGAAAATATATGCCGGTCTACACCGTCTCGAAGACTTCATAGATTGGATCTGTAAAATATCGGTAGTACGTCCTTAGTTTATCTCTTTTAACAAACTAAGCTTCAGAAAACTTAAGTATACTGGAGTAGTGCTTTTTTTTGGAACCTGATGAAACACACTTATGCAAAACCGAATGCGACTGTCGGGTTGGGACAAAAAAGCTTGTAAGAAACTGAAAACTGGAGGACATGGAAACGAATGAGGCACATCAGGGTTCATAGATGAGCAGGTCTCTCGCGTGACTGATAGCAACACTTAACCAACGACCCTTCACAGCAATGGATGAGACACGAAACAAAGTCACGATTCTTTCCTCTCTTCCTGTTCCGGTTCAGGTTCCTTCTCCGCAGCCTCTTCGAATGTCTCTCGCTCTCCCTGACCAAGCTGAGGTCCCCACTGTTAGATTTTTTTTGAACCACTGTTTGATTCAGAAATTTTTTTTTGAACCAGAAAAACAGCTGGGGTCCCCACTGTTAGATTTTATGAAAACACAAAAACAACAACTGTACAAAACAAAAGGAAACACTACAGCTAAGCCCAAGCTCGGCTAGAACAAGAAAAAACCAAACAAACAAACAAAAAACAACTATACACAAGAATCAACCCAGGAGAGAAAAATAGGTCGCTTGTTTTCAGAAATCCTATATGCTTGTAGTCGACCTTCATCTTTGAGACATCTCCAAGAAGAGAAGGCTGGAGGCCTCTGTTAAAAATGAAGTTATTGTGCTGCATTAAGATTTGCCATGCAGAGATAATGAACACTTCCATGAAGAAAGGATATGGAAAAGCTTATTTGGCTTGTATTATCATTTGGAAGAAATCTGACGTAAGATTCCACTAAATGCCAAGGAACTGCCAACAGAGCTGGCTGAAAGAACAAGTGAAAAAGGTGAAAGACCATTTCTTCAACATTCACATTGCATAGGACACAATTGTAGTTGTTGCCTTCCAGCTTGAGCTTTTTTCTCCTAATAATGTTGCTCGTGTTGAGCCTGTCCATCATTAGGAGTGAGGAGAAAACTCTTAGTTTGTTGCAGCATTTGGACTTCCAAATCCATAGGAAGCAGATAGATTTCTCTTGCATATAAAAACACACAGAACAAGCAGATGTCTTTTGCTATTTCAAAATTCAAATAGTGAAAAACTGTGAAATATAATTTTTTTTTCAAGTACCCAATGGAGGGAATCCAGAAACGCATCTACACAGAACCATTTCGGCCCCACTTAAACATGTCTTACTGTCTGAATCCAACATATAGTGATCTATTTTCTCTTCTTTATTGAAAGACACATGGTGAATATATACATATGAAGATGATGCTTTTATCTATGAATTCTTCAATCACTCTGTGTAGCTTTCCTGTGAAGCTTACATCATATTTATGTCATTATTCCTAGTAGATAGGACAAAGGTATTTCTTAAAATAAAGAAAAAGGAGTCAAGCAAACTTCATCAATGTCAGTTATTCTAGCAATGTCATCATCTTCTTTTAATTCAGGTGGATCATCATTGCAAATCTGCAATGTTATTGTTGTGGGGGCGACAATACCAAGCCACTCCAGGGCTCAAGATGCTGCCAGGAGCGCAGCAATAGAGGTGCATGTGATCAATAGTGTTTACACCAAAATTTAGGAGAAGAGTGCGGGACTCGCAGGCTTCCAGAATCATGCCAATCAAGGAGTCGATGGTTGATATCTGCTGGATCGAATGTAACACTGGATCGATTCTTTCCAAATGGCGTCAGCAGATGACGATGATGGGATATGACTGGCGTCAAAAGGATACATATCAGACTCCAGGTATAAATACCAAACCCCGGCTATTGTAAGAGACAACCAATCAATCAAATACAAGTCAATTACTTTTTTCGGCTCCGGCCACCTCTTAGGAGTAGGAGTAGAGTAGATCTCAGCGAGTTCTTCAGCAAGTACGGCTGCATCAATCCGGTCGACCTCCACTGCTTGTTGTAAGTACCGTCATGGTTTATACCTCTGTTCGTATGGCTGCATCGATCCGGTCGACCCCCACTGCGGCTCTGGTATAAGCTAGTTATCGACTCTTGCCTAATTCAAGTATGGCATGTGTGATTCTGTCTCACACCCCACTGCTTGAATTAGATCAAGGTTAAGTTATCGGCTCTAACTTTGAATGGCAGTCTTTGGTAGATTCATTAAGTTACCGATATTGCTTATTGCTTTCATTGTTTATCTAATTACAGCAATATCACTCTACCCGATTGAGATTGATCTGGATCGGCCTTATATCTTATTTAACCCATCGTTTGCTAATTTTAAACTGATCTAATCTACATCTTAAACGATGAGTTATATTTTTATTGGTTGTTTTATATCAATCTTAATCATGCATAGCGTGCGGCTAAGGCATGTTCGATCTTGAGTAGATCTATTGGTTAGCGAGAACCGTTCCATGGCTCGTCATCACGGCCTGTGGGATTCTGTCTCTCACCGCACTGTTGGCACCATGGAGTGGGGATCGTTAGTTGATAGATCCGTTCCTGAGAAGGCATGACCTTAACTGTGCGCTATGCCTGAATCGGTTGTTTAGCCGATATCAAATGCTTTCACGAACAGTTCACATCACGAGATCGTTGAAATAGAGATAAATTGAAAGATGTGTTAGCCCCATGATCTTGTTATTGTATTACGGCCTGCATAATTCCGCCTCATGCCCCACTGATATTAGTAATGAGTTAGGGTCGTCGAGTCTATTATTATTTCTACGGCCTGCATGATTCTGCCTCATGCCCCACTGGTCATGGCGATAGATGAGATCTAACATGTTCATTAGATTTATCTTTATTAGATGATTGAGCGGTGTTGAATTGTTTCTTTACATAAACAGGAGTTTGGTTACTTATAACCATTGGCTCAGTATAAACCAATCATCATCGATATCTTATTGCCATTGATTAATGTTTGCTTAAATGATATTTATTCTGAATGATAACCGATTCTTCTTCACACGACCCCATGAGCTCTAACTGACTTATTCTCATGGATATACTGGGATCGGCTATTTAGCCGATTTCCTTCCATATTGGCTCTTATAGCCGTACTTTCGGAACTGTCTGGCAACACCGGCAAGTTCCTCCTTTAATTACTCATGAACTTTCTCTCCTTGTCAATTGCAGGGTCAAATTGACTAGCACGCCTCAGGAGGATTGCGCAGGATCGACCACCCCTGCGCTGAAGCTAGACGGATCTACTCCATCGAGTGGACCCTTCCGGCTTGCTGCGTGTGTCCTCGGCACGGGACGAAATTCTGTGTCGACACACGTTTCTGACACGCTCGGTGGGACACCACAATCGTCATGGCGGTTTACAACAACGACAACATCCTTATGGTATATTATGAAGACCTACCTGATGAAGATAGGGATACCATCAACAAAGCTACGGAAGAATTTCAGAAGAAGTGTTTGTTGTCCTACACCAAAACACGTGACAGCACAGTTATTCGAAAATTTCCACTACCAAGAGTTCTATTACACGGACAGACAGATACAGTTGAAGCTGAAGACATACGTTTCTTTGTGGAAGCCATAGACAAATCTGTTCGTGATGCCCTATCAAGCCGCAATGAAGCTTTCATTGACGCATTTCACAACGCCATGAAAGAGGCGATTCATGGAATTCCAGTGAGTCAGGTTGGATCGACTTGTTACTACATTCCAGTGAGCCATGAAAGGGACTAATCAAGTCGGCACCAGCCATCAAGAAGCAGACCAGCTGGTAATGGTGAAGTCCAGGCACTTCAAGGTTCATCTGAACAAACTCCAGGTGCTACTACGAATTAGATACAGTACAATCCTGGACCGTCAATACAGCATGTGCAACAGCCGGTGGGGAAAAAGTCAGAACCAGATGATCAATTTTGGCACATCAGGCCACATACCGTCGTCGGCTCAGAAGATAGCACCATCTGTTCAGAAAATTCATAGAGATATAGATCCTTATGTCTATAATCAGACTTCAAGCAGCAAGCCAGCAAAGGACCCAACAGATTGAGATTCCACAAGGCTATCATTATGGCACGGATTATAACACCCTCCATATGATACCAAATCCAGGATATCAAGGCACGCGGGATTTTAATCCACAGATGGGTCAGCGAGTACCGAGAAATCCAAATCTGCAAGCTGATGAGTTGCTGCTGAAGGTGACCGAGATGATGAAGAATCAGTTCGGCCTGAAGCCAAAAGGGCTGACCTTTTCATACAAACGTACATATCCAGAGTGGTACGATTTGATCGCTCTTCCTATAAATTACTAGCTCCCGGAATTCGTCAAGTTCACTAGTCAAGACGGTACAAGCATAATAGAACATGTCAGTCGGTATCTTACACATTTGGGCGAAGCGTCAGTTGAGATGCCCATCGAGTTCGTTTCTTCTCCTTGTCCCTGTCAAGGCCGTCCTTCACTTAGTTCTCATCACTACCAGTCAACTCCATTGCCAATTGGGCTGCCCTAGAGAAGAAGTTTCATACATATTTCTACACTGAGACTGGAGAGAAGAAAATAATCAATTTGACAACTATGAGACAGAGGACTAATAAATCGGGTACTGAGTTTCTTCAGAGATTCTGAGAGACTAAGAATCTGTGTTTCTCATTGAGCTTGGCCGATGATCAGTTAGCTGCTTTAGCCGTCCAAGGAATGCTGTCGATATGGAAAGAGAAATTGCTAGGACAGGAATTTGACAACTTTGGTCAATTGGCTCAATGGGTGACAGCACTTAATAGCCAATTCCAGAGCATACGCAGAGATACCTGATTCCAGAAGAGTACCTCAGTGGCCGAAGCTTACGATCCATATTCAGTCAATGACGGCTATGAAGATGAAGAAGAGGTTGCTGCAGTTGAATGAAATTGGGGCAAGAAGACAGTGATGTTGCCAAATCCTTGGGGAAGAGGAGTTGAGGAGAGTTATGACTTTGATGTTACCGAATCGGACAAACTCTTCGATTTCTTGCTTGAGAAGGGGCAGATCAAGTTGTCCGATGGTCATGTCATGTTGCCCCCTGATCAGTTGAACAACAAGAAGTTCTGTAAATTTCATAACGCTACTTCTCATTCCACTAATGAATGCAGAATCTTCAGGCAGCATATACAGAGAGCTATTCAGCAAGGGAGGCTCAAATTCGATACACCTCGGAAGATGAAAGTCGATGATAATCCTTTCCCAGGAGATCAGAACATGGTTGATGCTGGGCTGTTCAAAGAAAAAACTAAGGTTCTAACATCGGCCAAATCAAAAGAACCTGGAACAATTGATCCCAAGATGTAAATATCGGCTGATTAGTACAGAAAGATTAGAAGACGTCGTGCCAAACAAAAGAGCCGATACGAGCAGGAGAAGACGTCGAAAGCAGAGACATCAAAGCCGCGGGTCACGTCTCAGATTCTATTGAATAAATGGCAGCGGCAGAAGAAAAAGGATTATCAGCGTTGATTAAAAGATCAAGTATACCAGTATCAATTAGAAGAAGAGAAGTATGAAAGGGAACAAACTGAATTACATTGGAATTGTCCCTTCTTTAGACATTGCTGGAATGAAGGTTTAAAGTTGCCTACCAGACATGACTGTCCAGAATGTAGCAATCAATATCGGGAGTATAGGCAATCTCGAACCAACCGCCGGTCTATCCATGCTTAGATGCATATCATTATAACAACATGGATCGGCGCTTAAAAAACAAAAGTGTTCATGATCAGTTGGGGAAAAGAGTTATTGGACATAACTAGGCTGATCATGAAGAGTAAGACGCTGAAAGAATATACACGTGGCAGGAAGACCGGTGGTGCCCAAGAGATTTGACGAGAAGCCAAAAGAGAATGGTGCAGCACCTAAAGAATAAAGAGTTGGAACCGGCTCAAGTATCCGATAAAACTCAAGTATGGCGTACCAAGCAGATAGCTGATAAGAGGCAACCATCGGCTAATATCCAAATAGTTTTTTTATTGTCATCAGAGTTCAGAGCTCCGGCAAATCAAGAAGTTTATTCGAATTTCGATGAATCGAAGTATGAAGAGATGGTTGCCAAGTTGACAGTCGTGCAGCAAGCGATATTTGACAGACCAGTCAAACATCGGCACTTGAAGGCGTTGTATATGAAAGGTTTTATTGATGGAAAGCCGATGAACAAGATGTTGGTGGACGGAGGTGCATCTGTCAATCTTACGCCTTATACTACTTTTCGTAAGCTTGGCAAAGGACCAGAAGATCTATTGGAAACCGACATGATGCTCAGAGACTTCGGAGGTAACACGTCTAAGACCCGGGGGGCAATAAACGTCGAACTGACAAACGAGAGTAAAACTCTGCTCACCACATTCTTCGTTATCGATGGGAAAGGATCATACAGTTTACTCCTCGATCGTGATTGGATTCATGCGAATTGTTGCATACCGTCGACCATGCATCAGTGTTTGATTCAATGACATGGAGATGATGTCAAACTGGTTCGTGCTGATGAGTCCGTAAGCATCGCGACAGCCGATCCAGTCTTTTGGGAACTAGGAGATTCCGAGTGTTTTTCTGGCAAGACATGTGAAGGAGGCTTAATTAAAATCAGCAATGAAAGCCAACAGCCGATGCAAGCGATCGGCTCTGAGAGTTTGTTTTAGTAGAAAAGTCACAGCTTCACGTCGGTCGTTGGATCAAAGGAAAATGAGTATTAAGTATTGGAGATGGGTTTAGGCCGATGTATGTGAAAGCTGAGTTAAAGTGTAAGTGTGATTCAGAGTTAATGGATTTCTTAAGAGAAGTTCTGTTTCGCTTAACAGGACGCTTGACCTGGGTTGATTACTCGTTTGACCTTTCATATTGAAAATTCTACTGGACGTTATCCTGACGTCTGAGCAACATTCGATAGCCGATTCATTCTCGGCTCTAATAGCCGGTACCGTAAGGGTATCGCCTCTAGTTCAAAAAGTAAACATCTTCAAAGATAATGAAAGTCGATACGATATGTATCGTCTATAGAGCAAAAAAACACAAAGATCCGTAGTCATACACGAAGGCATTACATTGAGGCACTATCATAAAAGAACAGGAGTCTTTATTCATTGGTTTATCCTAAATACAAACTAATTGAAGACCTTGTTCACCACATCTTGGGCGGATGTGATGTCCACTATGGCCTCCGCTGCCATGACGAACTCTTCGAGCAAGTCTTCATGTTCTTCAGGGCCATCGCCCATTGGGAAACCGGTTTCCATGGCATGGAGCTCGTGCCCGGTCTGAACTTGCGCCGCGGTCAGCGCCACCGCCGTGCCATGACGGACGCCGTGGAGGGCAACCTCCTGAACGTGAGCCGGAACGTCGTGAAGACGAGCATCGATGAAGGAGCCGCGAGCATTGATGGCATCCACAGCCGCGTTTGCCGCAAGTTGGAGAGACTCTAACCGCATCGTTTAGGCTGATGATCACAGAAATGGGGGAACTATCAAGATAAAGACTGTTGAAATCAGAATAAAGATATCCCTGAAGCCCGTCTTACCTGACACCGCGGCGTCAGACTTGACCAACCGCGCTCAAACAGCGTTGGCCTCCTCGGCCGCATGAAGAGCGGCCTGAGAAACCTCGAGACGAATCTCGAGCTGGCCGTTCTCTCGGTCACCTCAGAGTAGCGGTTCTGGGCCGCCCTCCACTCCCGAAGGAAGCGCCGAGCATCGTCGCCATTATATGAATCGGAGGAATCCGACGATGAAGCTGGCGCAGAAGAAGCAGCATCGAAGGGTTCGCCAGCCCTGGGAAGAGGACGAAGTCTGTCGTTCACAACAAACCTAGAAACAAAAGTTCATCCCTATGAACAGAAAGTTATGGACTGTCGCCATAAGCAGAAGACGTCAATCTCACCTCATGCGTCAGAGGCGCTGGCTCACAGGCATGTTCTCCTCCAGGGTCTCCCCCGCCGCACGCTTGCCACGGTTATCCTCGCCGGTCATGGAATCGATTGGATCTATAGAAAGGGGAGGAAATTGCTATAGGGACTTGAAGGCGGAGAGATGCAGAGGAACAGGAGCGGTTGCCAGTATAGATGTGTTTGAGGCCGGGGCCCTCAGCCGGTATGTGAAGCCGCGAAGCGAAGAGGTGGACGCCTCAGGAAAGTGCAAAGGGTAATCGCCATTAATAGAAGGCGGAGCGTCACTTCGCTAATACCAAAGAAAATGCGGCGTTGGGCGATTGAAGGCAGAAGATCAAGGGGCTCTCTTAAGCCACGTTTTCGGGATCAATTGGGTCGCAAATATGAAATCAATTGTTTTCAATCGGCTCTTCAGCCGAAAAGAGGAAATACAACGAGACAAGTATGGTTATCATACACAAGGCATGTATGTTAACCTACAAATTACAAGTCCGGAATATCCTAAATGACTTTTAAAATTGTAAGCCGAATAGCATTAGCTTCTGCAACCTTGTGCTCGTATTCTTCGGCTGTTCCAGAAACGTTCTCAAGGCTGCCACGGATGGTTCTGCTCTCTTTTACTTTGGCCAACAGTTCCTGCTTCTTCTGTCTGATGACATCGGGTATTTGGACCAGAATGGACTTGCGATGATATATGGCAGCCTTCACATTATTCAGCTCCCTCTCAAGTTCTGCACGCTTGACTTCCAGTTGGGACAACTCTGGATCGGTCCCGAGGGAAGAATTCTTCAAAGCATCGATCGACTGCGTTAGCTCTTTGACTTCTTGCATGTTGGAGTCCCTTCTGGCCAGCAAGGCTTCACGATTGGACAAGTTCCTTTGGATCGTTTTCGCCTTTAAGGCCTGATCTTCGAAACTTGGCAAATACGACAAGACCTTGGAGAGAGCTGGAGATGGATCACCCTTAATGGTCAAGAAGACTTTCTATATTGATTCAGTGTCTTGGACCAAATCGGCTATGTTCTTCTCAAATATGGGTAGTATATCTTTCAACCGATTTCTAGTCTCCTCTGATAAAGATTCAGCAGAGGAAGTGGCTGATGATCTGATTTCGTCTTCATCAAAATACTCCTCGAGATTGAAAGAACTCTGGGCCGGAGGATCGAGTGCATATAGATAGGGGAAGTCTTGATTAAGATATTTGAATTGACTTATCGCAGAATGAATGGTGAAAAGGTACAGTACCTTCTCTGCAGTAGCCTCTATCAGAAGAAGGGGAGTAGCTGACGATACACCAGTAATATCTGGTTGAATCGGCTCAGAAATCTCAATGTCGGTATCTGCAACATCGAAAGGATTTTAATTTATGCTCGCTGCAGAGAAATGGACAAAGCATATAGTTTCCTCACCATCAAGTGTATGCCGAATCGGAGAATCGGCAGTATGAGTATCAACAACAGGGTTGTTCCCAGCGTCAGCAAGATTGTTGTTGGTAGGTGAACTGCCAGGTTCCTGTTCTTGCACAGGTGTTTCCTCAGAGAGTATCTGACATGACGAATAGTCGAATAAAGAATGGAAAACTGAGTAAATCGGGAAGTTGAATGTCAAGGATAAAACTCACGTTTTCTGCTGTTATGGAAGTATCGGTTGTTTCAACCGAGATCGGCTCCTTTCGCGGATCAGCCGATGAAGGTTCAGCTAGTACTGAGTCGAACGCCTGAGACAGCAGTTCCGCCCCTAGGGCAGGTTGGGACGCAATGCTCGATAGCTGAGAAAGAGAACGAAATCAGTAATTGAATCTCATTTTTTAGAAGAAGATGAACTATTTACCTGAGCAACTGACGGTCTTGTTCTACGAAGTCTTTTTTCAGTGGTAGTTTTCTGAGTTGCCCCTGGAACCGCCTTGCGCTTTGGGGATTGACATGTCATGATCGTGGGAGCAGCATGGGTTCTTATCAATTGTTTCAGGGAAGGTGCAGTTGATCCCATCCTTGAAACTAGACATGGCGGCTGGTAATCTATAGAACGCCATCTCCTATCCAGGCTTGGAGAATCAAATTCGATGTCCTGAAAGGGTCATTTTAGAGCAATTGGCAAGAGAATTCATCAAAATGATTTCTCTAAAAAGGGAATGGTAGGTTACCTCACTATCAGAAGCGAATTCCCCGTCCAGAGATATGCACAAAGGGTGGACTGATCCACAAAAGAGATGGGAACACCAATCTTGCCACCAGGAATCAAAGAGACTGGAAGAAAAGCTGACCCTGACCCAGTCATGTAAGGAGAAGGAAGGAAAGTCTGATCCCAATCGAAAGATTCTGGAAGCTTCCAGCACATCGCTGATATCTTCTCTCGGCTTCAGAATGTTCTTAAAGAATAGGCAAGGAGGAAGTTGACCAAGACCAAACTGTCGGGCCACAAAAGAAGGGTTGTAAAACTCATAATTTGGAGGATTACCTGAGATGGAGGAACCTTTAATGATCTTGCCACGACCGTGACGAAATTCGACTGCGAGAACACAGGGCTTGATGAAGGAATTGAAGATCGCAGCCGCCGTCTCATCTGAACAACCGGATTCAAATCGGAATGTGAATGGAAAAGTCAATTCATCATCCTCATTATAAGATAGTCAAGTCAGGACGGCCGCATCAAACCCTCTGTAAAACTTATTGAAGAGGTGGCCAACATCGAAGTCAATGGTTATGACCGATGCAGCCTCACCATAGCTCGTACACTGTCGAATTCTTCCTCCTTCGCCTCTATATTCTTCATCAAAAGTAGAGGAAGGAAAGCTCAAGTCTTTGAGATCAGGCCTTACAATCTTGTGCATGTACAAATTGAGCCACAATTGTATCAGCCACCAGGGGCCGCTGATAGCCTGCATCGGTTCATTCTTTAGTAATTGGACAGTCACCTGGTACATCAGATGATAGACAGCTCCTAGCAGATATTTTCCGAAAGGGATACCCTTGCCTAATGCCGGGAGCTCCGCCATAAGTTTGTGATTGTAAGTCGGACCACAAGACGACCCACAAAAGACGAATTTCTCCAACCACATATTCAGAAAGGCCACGTATTCACAATCGTTGATAGATGATTCGTCTTCAACATGATTCAGAATATAACTTGCCCATCCGGTACAGTCTGTTATCTTGGCCAATCTTTTGGAGCCGGCACCCAAGTACTCATAAGGTTGTACTGGTCCAGTGATTCTAAGGCTGGTCAACATATACACATCGGCCAGAGTAATGGTCATTGGGCCGTGGCAAAAAAGCAAAAGCATTCAGAGCATTAGACCAGAAATAAGAAGCAGAGATCAAGAGTGAATCATTCCTCTCCATCTCAGACAACGAAAGTGTTAAGCACTGGTTCAGATCATAAAGCTCCCAGTCTCCGCCCTTTTTCGCGGATACCCTGCAAAACCAATTTCTCCACCCCTTAGGCGCTTTGGGCCAGTTTCTAAAGGGAGTTTTGTTCCAGGAAGATGAATCTACTACCGACTGTTTAAAGGGAATCTGGTTGGTTTCTTGACGGATAAAATCGGATGGATCAGGATCACCCATAGGCCCAAGGAAATAAGCATTGGGGACAACAGCTGATGAAATCAAGATCTCACTCCTCATTTCCTAGAAATCGAATAAAGTAAGTTCAAGAGGAGAAGGAATACAGGGTAACTGTCGGCACTTGGAGAGTGGAAATTTGAAAACATACCTCAGAAACGTGGTCGTTGGTCGCCATTACGATTGGAGCAGGTTCGGATCCGACAAAGGTAGCTTGAAAGATGGCTCGAGGGAACGGCGGATTTGCTAGGGTTTGAGGCCTTGGTGATGACGGTGTCGGCTGTTGGAGTCGGTTCAGGAAGGAGAAAGCAGACAGGCCGTGTGGATTGCAAAAGATACTGTTGGGATGTTATATAGAGCTCGGGCCAGGGAGTCAGGAGTCACGCGTATATCTTGGATAGTGCAGTTGCGGCGTGGTAAACCAGTGAACTGGAATTTCAGGATAAAATCATTTTATCCCAAAATTGGGAGGCATGTGTTTACACCAAAATTTGGGAGAAGAGCGCGGGAACTCGTAGGCTTCCAGAATCATGCCAATCAAGGAGTCGATGGTTGATATCTGCTGGATCAAATGTGACACTGGATCGATTCTTTCCAAATAGCGTCAGCAGATGACGATGATGGGATATGACTGGCGTCAAAAGGATACATATCGGACTCTAAAAAAGGGGAAAGATTAGAGTCCAAGTTATCTTAAGATAGGAATATTTCTTTCATACAAAAAATTGTAACAAATCGTGCTCGAGTAGGATTCATGTCTAGACTCCGGGTATAAATACCAAACACCGGCTATTGTAAGAGACAACCAATCAATCAAATATAAGTCAATTACTTTTTCGGCTCCGGCCACCCCTTAGGAGTAGGAGTAGAGTAGATCTCGGCGAGTGCTTCAGCAAGTACGACTGCATCAATCCGGTCGACCCCCACTGCTTGTTGTAAGTACCGTCATGGTTTATACCTCTGTTCGTATGGCTGCATCGATCCGGTCGACCTCCACTGCGGCTCTGGTATAAGCTAGTTATCGACTCTTGCCCAATTCAAGTATGGCATGTGTGATTCTGCCTCACACCTAGATCAAGGTTAAGTTATCGGCTCTAACTTTGAATGGCAGTCTTTGGTAGATTCATTGAGTTACCGATATTGCTTATTGCTTTCATTGTTTATCTAATTACAGCAATATCACTCTGCCCGATTGAGATTGATCTGGATCAGCCTTATATCTTATTTAACCCATCGTTTGCTAATTTTAAACTGATCTAATCTTCATCTTAAACGATGAGTTATGTTTTTATTGGCTATTTTATATTAATATTAATCGTGCATAGCGTGCGGTTAAGGCATGTTCGATCTTGAATAGATCTATTGGTTAGCGAGAACCGTTCCATGACTCGTCATCATGGCCTATGGGATTCTGCCTCTCACCCCACTGTTGGCACCATGGAGTGGGGATCGTTAGTTGGTAGATCCGTTCCTAAGAAGGCATGACCTTAACTGTGTGCTATGCCTGAATCAACTGTTTAGCCGATATCGAATGCTTTCACAAACAGTTCACATCACGAGATCGTTGAAGTAGAGATAAGTTGAAAGATGTGTTAGCCATATGATCTTGTTATTGTATTACGGCCTGCATGATTTTGCCTCATGCCCCACTGATATTAGTAATGAGTTTGCATGATTCTGCCTCATACCCCACTGGTCATGGCAATAGATGAGATCTAGCATGTTCACTAGATTTATCTTTATTAGATGGTTAAGCGGTGTTGAATTGTTTCTTTACATAAACAGGAGTTCGGTTACTTGTAATCATTGGCTCAGTATAAACCAATCATCATCGATATCTTATTGCCATTGATTAATGTTTGCTTCAATGATATTTATTCTGAATGATAACCGATTTTTCTTCACATGACCCCATGAGCTCTAACTGACTTATTCTCATGGATATACTGGGATCGGCTATTTAGCCGATTTCCTTCCATACCGGCTCTCATAGCCGTACTTTCGGAACTGTCTGGCAACACCGGTAAGTTCTCCCCTTAATTACTGATGAAGTTTCTCTCATTGTCAATTGCAGGGTCAAATTGACTGGCACGTCTCGGAAGGATTGCGCAGGATCGACCACCCCTGCGTTGAAGCTAGGCGGATCTGCTCCATCAAGCGGACCCTTCCGGCTTGTTGCGTGTGTCCTCGGCACGGGACGAAATTCTGTGTCAACAAATAGCAATTAGTAGATGGTTGGGGATTAGTAGTTATGGCTGCAGCAATAGAGGCGCATGCAGCTGCCAGAAGCACAGCAGTAAGAGCATGCGGCTGTAATCAATGAGAATTAGTAGTATGATTGAGAGATTAGAGTTAATGGTGGGGAGAGAAACGAGGTGCTAGAGGCTGGGCGCCTAGAGGCTGGGCAGCTCTATTTATACCCCTGTAATCAGCTTATGATGAATCAAGCAATGAACAACAAACAATCCAGTTACCCCCAAATATTCTAGTCTCCCTCCACGCCGACTTTGCCTGGCCTTCCTCTTGGCAATGGTTATCCTCCCTATCCCCGATATGAACTAAGGTTCATAACAGTTATATAGCTTACTTGTAAGGCAAAAACACTGACTTTAAAACATACGAGTAAGGTGTCACAACGATAGAAGATAAGAAAATCAACCAGTGATGCCTGAGCCTTTAGATCCTCAATATCGAAGTTCCATGCACTGACCCTCGTTGGTACTCACCCTGTCACATAAACCATGAAACCTTCAGAAAAATAGTCACATATACAGATTGAAGGGCGAAAGTAAATATTGCATTTATGCCTATAAAAATACGTAATGGTGTGCTAACGAAACAATACAGTAAGCAAAATACATCTTGTGAGTAGTCATGGTACTATCTAAGCAACTAAACATAATGTTAGCTGATTGTTTATATATGAAATGAGTAGTTGATAGTCATGTGAGCACCGTATCCATATACTGGAGTCACACAGATCTTGGGGTGTTCAAGGGCTTAGCTTTCAGAATCCATCTTGGTTTGTGTTTCAAATTTCTGCAGCTCTGGAAAGATACGCATTGTAGGGAATAGAAGCGTCTCCCCAGAACAAAAGAGTTTGCAACTTCCTGACGAGCTAAAAAGATATTTCATATGAACCATTGCTTCTGCTAAAACATGTTTTAGCAGTCATCTACTTTACCACAAAGAGTTGCATCATATAGCTTACGAGCGATCATTTTATAGCATCAATTTTATCCCTAAGAAACTAACATCGTATGGGTTGTGAAATGAGTCTTATTTTGTAGCATGGTTCCTAATTACTCTCCCCTAGTCCTTGTTCAACCAATAAAATTAGGAAATACTAGCATACTCGGCCATTGACATAATACTATCACAATTTAAATTTCTGTTTTTTATAAAGCAACCATTTTGCTCATGTAGATCTTTTACGAAATTTGTTTTGAAGCCATATCGTTAATGTTAACATGGTCCAAATAAAATGAAGCGTAAGATTCACAAATATGAAGGATACATCTAGCCTGCTTCAGGAAGAAAAATAAAGTTTGAGTAGAGAAAATTAGGCAAAGTACACTTTCACGAAGCATGAAAAGTGCTTCTTGTTCTGAAGCAGGCATTCTCTTCAAAGCTAGCTGTGCTTCATCCTTTAGCTGGAAATACAAAGTCATTCACTAAGAAAAACTATCAGAAGCATTATGTAAAACAGAAATAAGAAAAAAAAATACATAGAAACAAAAATGGAGTGCCTTTACACGATCCCAAAGAGGGGGCAAATCAGTTAAAATGCTCTTAAACAGTTAGCTCCGGAGGTTGTGCATTCTTGAAAAAAGAATGCTTAAGTAATTTTTCGGCTGTTGGCCTCTTTGTTTGATCTTTAACCAAGCACATTGCAACCATTTCCTTGAAGGACTGATTACAAGTGAAAAACTTTGATTAGAAGAGCAACCACAATAATCTAACCTAATGTCCAGACTCAGTACAAATAATGACTGAAACAGCATCCTAGAACAGAAAGATTGTGACAGAAAACTATAATCAGAAAGCATTCACACTTGGAGGAGCATTTTGGAGCGCCATGAGAAGAACCTAAGCCACCAAGGAAATCACCAGTTAACACTGAATTCACACACGTGATTAGGTGAACTCTATGGAAATAGTTAGAGCCAGAAAGTTTGTAAAGTTGGATAGCTAACTTCATGGATAAGACTATCTGACGCCTATAATAGTTCTGCAAGCTGGTGACAATCTGCAAGTCTAAATAAGAATTCACGAAAGAATGTGTGCCCATGGGAGAATTTCTAAGATTTCTCTCTTTCGCTATCGTGTCATGTGAGGATTAATGTGGAGGCTACAAAAAGAGTATCTAATTAGTAATACTAAGATTGGATGGCAAAATGATTAAGACCACATATGCTTGCACTCTAACTTTCAAAATAAGCTACTTCATGAAATTTCAAATTAAAATAAAACTGATGCAATCAATCATCAAGCGTTCACGCTCCATGGGAACTATTATTAGATTGCTATATTCCATAAGAGCAAGAAGGAAAAAAGATTTAAAATCTTAATTTGCAAAGAGCAAATGACCCATTACCTTCATATAGGAGGGTACATCGAAAAGGGAGCATGTCCATGTGCCAGCTCGAGTGCAGTTATTCCAAATGACCATATATCAGCTCTGTACAAAGAGCTGATAGTTGTTAGAAGATGTCGTTAACAATAGCAACTAAGAAAAGTAAAAGTACACATAAAAAAGCTGCAAGCGTTGAACAAACATGATCATTAGATCAGTAAAACTTAAGCAGTATTATAAGTGAAAAATGATAATAGGGAAGTTTTCCCATAAACCTTAAACTGGAAACCAACCAGAACCTGGTCACCACCTAGTTTCTGGGAAGAGTTCCAACTTGATGATGTGATGCACTCATATTTAAATACAAGTAAAACTAAATTCCAACATAGTATTTGCTCGATCTCAGGTTTATTAAGCAATGCAAATTGTGACGCAGAACTAAGCATGTGCGTGTAAAAAATATAAGATAGGTATTGATATTCACCACATACTTGAAATTATATCCAGTTCCAGGCTGCAGAACTTCTGGAGCCATCCTAAACACCAAGTAAAACAAGAAAAACATGTCAAATTATGCATAAACTAATTAATTTCTATTGAACCACTAGCAGAAGAAATTTATAGAAAAGAAACATAGTTACCAGCACGGTGTTCCAACAAATGTATTCCTAGCCCTTTGCCTATCACCCCTATCAAACATGCAAGCAGAGACACCAAAGTCCCCAAGCTTGACTACACCGGGATTACAATAAGGATATTACCTGCCTGCAACAATGATATGTTGAGAAAAAGCACTGCCAAAACTAATCTCAAACAAATCCTACAGAGCTAACCTTCACATCACGATGAATATGCCCTTGCCTATGGAGGTAGTCTCTGCTTTGAGTGTTTCCTTTAGAATAGAGGCAATAACTGGCTCTTCAAAACCATTGGATATGCAACCTTCATTAGGTGAAAACGTGAACCTTCTGCCATGAATGGCATTACCACCAAAGATTATGACCCACAACAAATGAGCAGTAAGACCTGATGACATTAGGGTGATCTATCAAGCTCAAAGTTTGAGTCTCCTTTCTTACATCATCCTGCATACAATATATATACTACCGTGAGACATTAATTATAGTGTTCGTTTTACAAAGGAGCATACAATATAGATATACTACCGCCAGAATCAGTATAATTTCTTTGCATGCCATGAGAATAATTAGGCACATATTTTGTATAGAAGTAAAATACACAGAGTAAATCAGTCAGCTTGCATTAACAACTCAGTACTGCGAGCAAACATATTCTAGCAGTAAACCAACATTAGGAAGATTAACTTATCAACTTCAACCAATAAAAAAATCAGTGTGCAGAACATGGCATTACCATGTCAGAATGCAAGGGAACTAAAGGGTGCACATTAAGGTTCTTATTCTCAGTCCGTAGTGCTAACCGAAAGCTGATGCACCAGTAGAGCATATGAGCAGAAAAGGCAGCGTAGAATATATGGCTAACAAGAAAGGCAAACAAGGCAGAGTAGAATACATGTTTGCTAGATGCATAAGCCACCAAAGGCAAGGCGGAAGCCCGTATACTCTCCTGAGTTCTTCCTATTCATGCTTGACAATAACTGTCACAAAAAGAAGTCATGTCTGATGGTACCTTGGTTACACATCATTCAGCACTAGACACAGCCTCTTTCTGGCACCAGGGTGTAGTTATTCCATTAACAAAAGCACTGTACAAACAGCCATCTTGTTTCAAAACTCGTGAGGACATTTCAGCAGGACTTTCTACCATCTTATCCAATGAATCCACCTCACAAAACCCTGAAATTAGTGTATTGTAGGAAACACTATCAGGAACAATGCCTATGCTCACCATCTCGTCAAAAAGCTTGGAAGCTTCTTCGTTGTTGCCAGATTTGCAATAGGCAAACATCAGAGTGGTGTAGGTCATCCTATTTGGAGGTATATCCCTGGAATGCATTTCCTTGAAGTACATCACAGCTTCATCAATTTTTCCTATTTTGCACAAACCTTGAATTATAATTGTGTAGGCAATTACTCCAAGCTCAATGTTCTTTACTATACATTGCGCAAAAACTGCCTTGGCCTCTTCAACAAGACCAGCATGACACATCCAATACATAAGGCTACTGTAAGTTATAGGTGTTGGTTGTATGCCATTATCCTTCATAGTGTCAAGAACACCAATTGCATCAGAAATGTTACCATTTCTACCATAACCACCAATAAGAGTATTATAGATGACAGCATTCGGTCTTAACCCATTTTTCATCAATTCAGTCAAACATTCATTCGCCTTATGCATATCCTTTGCTTTGCAGTAACCGTCTATTATAGTGCCGTATGTCACAATATCTGGCTTAAGGCCCTCACTTTTCATCTGATCCAGCAGGTGAAGGAACTCTTCCACCTTACCCAAATTACAGTAAGCGCGTAGGAAAGTATTAAAAGTGAAAAGGTCAGGCTTAAACCCTCTTTTGATCATATCATCACGAAGTTGTATTGCTTCCTCAATTTTACTGGCTTTGAAGCAGCCTTGAATCATTATATTATATGTAATTCTATCCAATTCAACCCCGCTATTCACCATAGCCTTTAGAACCTTAGTAGCTTCTGTCATGTTGTTACCTTGACAAAGCCCATGAATCAACGCATTGGATGTTGCAATATTGACACCTAAACCTTTACCCAATACTTGGAACCAAATTTCAGCTGCTTCTTCGTGTTTCCCTCTTTTGCAAAGCTCCTGGATACAAGCTGTCATCAGAGCATCATTTGGTTTCAGAAATCTGGCAAGCATTTCTCTTATAAGCCTTAGCGCCAAATCCAGTCTTCCAGTTCCTCGAAGATGCCATGCAACCACACTATTAAACAAGCTGCAATGAACCATCATCCCAGCCAACAACATCTCATCCAATATCTGCTCAGCACGTTCCATTTCTCCTTCTTTGCACAGAGCCTTCGCAATCAAGTTGTAAGTCACCACTGTCTGCTTTATCCCCTTTGAGACCATTTCATCAAACAGCTTAAGCACCTCTGAGCAATGCCCTTTCCTACAATGCCAACCAATCATCTCATTGTAAATAACCTCATTAGGGGTGATCCCAAAACCCTCCATCTCCTGTAACACTGCACCAACCTCCCCAAACCGTTGGCCTCTTGCAAGACCATTGATCAGGATGCCAAACGTGACAATGCTTGGTCTCACCCTGCCTTCAACCATTCTCCCCTTCAACCGAAAGGCCTCCTCCACCCTCCCACTCTTGCACAGAGCATCCATTAGCACGTTGTAAGTGACAACCGTCGGCTGGATCCCAGACCGCCGCAACTCCGCAAGCATCGCAAAAGCAGCATCAATCTCTCCAGCCCTGCAGAGTGCCTTAATCATCACCGTGTATGTGTGCACATCAGGAGCAACAGTCTTGCCATCCCGCATTTCTCCAAACACCTTGCGGGCCACGTCCAGTTGGCCACCACAACCTAGGGCTTCGACAAGGATATTGCATGTCTTGATGGACGGCGATGAACCACGTGTGGAAAGCTCGAGAAAGGCATCGGCGGCACGGGACAGGGATCCGGGGGCAGGCGAGTTGAGGCAGGCGCGGACGAGAAGGTCCGCTGAGGCAGTGCAGTCGGAGTCCGCGATAGCCGCTGCGGCGACGGAGAGAGGGTTGAACGAGAGGAGGCGTGAGACGAGGCGTCGCGCGGACGGTAGCGAGGCGCGATCGGCGACGAGCGATGGGAGGAGGAGCGCAGAGACGCGAGGAGACAGGAGATCCTCGGCGTGGCGGGAGGCGGACGCGTGGGCGTCGGAGAGAATATGCTGGAGGAGGCGCAGGGCGGAGGCGACGGGAAGCGGGGCAGGAAAGGACGAGAGGGCGGAGGCGAGGCCGCGGCCGCCAAGGCGGCGGAGCAGGATGGCAAGGTCGCGCTTCGCATCGGGAGAGGGCGCCACGGAGAGAGCGCTGGCAAGCTCCGCGGCGTCAGCGGCGGCGTCAGCGGCGGATGAGAGGTGGCGGCGGAGGAGGGGAAGGAGCCGCGGTGGTTTCATGGTGTATGCGGGAGGTGGCCGCCGACGGCCTTGAGGACAAGACGAAGGTTGCGGCGGGAGAACGGACGGCGCAGATTGGATCGGTGACCGGTAGGCTAGGAGGGGGCCAGCAGGGCCCCGGGGGAGGGGCGGAGGACTTCGTGAGGGCGTGGTGGCGAATGTGTAGTTTGTCTAGGGTTTTTTTTCAAAAAAAAAAAAATCGAATTAGTTATCGGGTTTTTTTTTTTGCGACTTGAATTAGTTACCGGTATATTGCAACATCAATCATCAATAAATATAGCAATCGAGTTCTCGGTACATGTGGGGGTACGACCCTGGATACCCAGAGTAAACTATATGGGTTGCGCCCTCAGGGGCGGCCCAGTCCACAAGACGAAGCCTTGCGGGGCACGATCCTGGTCGACGCCTTCCGCAAGACATCTGAAAGATATCCTGAAGATACTACAAGATCTGTTCGGATATGTATGATCTCAAGATTCCTGTAATCAGTTATTACTTTTCGATTATCTCTCAGATCTAACCGACTTGTAACTCTGCTCCCTGGACTATATAAGGTGGGCAGGGACCTCCTCCAAACACACGTAATATCATACGATAGCTAATACAAACCAACAGACCACAGGAGTAGGGTATTACGTCGTACTGACAGCCTGAACCCGTCTAACTCATGTGTCTCTGTTGCCTTCTTATTTTTGATCTCACGCTCCTCTGCCGATTAATCTACCTTCGTGGGATACCCCTCGGAGGACTACCGACGATATTCTATCGACAGGTGGCGCGCCAGGTAGGGGTGAGCGTGATGTTTCCTTGTCAAACAAGATAGCTTTTTCCGCAGGCTCTTCGTCCCTCCCGCGGTCCGACCAGATCTTCACGGTCGGATCGATCTCATGGACCATCAACGCTGACGGACTCGGAGAGCTCCTTGAGCCGGTGCAGATCGATTCTGCTCCGATCATCCCCGCACCTGCGACTGCACAGATCCAATCTCGGAACCGCTTCCAAGGCCTCCTTCATCAACAACTCGCTGCCCGCTTCCTCACTACCAGAAGAGGCAGATCAACAACGACGATCTGATCGAATCCATCAATCAGGTCGGTCTAAAGCTCGTCGATTGTCTCTCCATCGCCGAATCGGCTCTGGACACTTTGGTTCAGCGCCTACCACCCTCCGATCCAAATCTATCGGAGGCTGCCCAGAAGACTCCAGGAGTTGCGGCTCTGCCCTTCGGGCTCACCAACATCGCTGCCACTTGCCAAGACGCCCTAAGGGGCAAATTCGCTGACCAGGTGGAATGCGCCCATCTACTCGCCGACCAGATCGCCGTCCAACCTCCGCCAGCCGTCAACATGCTATACTTAGGCCGGTGCCCCGGAGTGCCCCTCCAGACCATCCCAGAGGAAAATCTAGGCTCCGAGTCTCAGGGCTCTACGGAGACCCTCGCCGAAACCTTCTCCGAGCAACTCCTTCTCCCACCCTTCCGGGGTGGTGCGATCTTCAACGTCAGCATCGATAGCCCTCCTCGGAATGGTGAAACCGAGGAGGAGCGCGTTGCTCAGGAGAACCAAAACGTCAACTGCGTGCAGCGCTGAGAAAATGAGGCAGCCATTGTGATGGCCGAGGCTGCTCGGAATAATCGGCTCGATTCACAGGGAAGACTACTCCCGCTCCACCATGACCTCGATGAAGAATTTCTCCGCGTTGACGGCCACGATGTCTTTAAGACTCCAAGCGTCAATCTGGCAGTGGTCGCCAATGAGCTCGCTCGCCTCCCGCAGACACCCGAGCTCACCAAGGTCGCCGCCATGCTTAAAGCGGCACACTGTCAGGTTAATGAGATTTATGAGGATCAGAGACATTCATGCTCTACGAGCATGATTCGTCGATCAGCTGCACCAAGATCTAATCGTCGCCCCAGCCAAAGCCATTTCGCCAACTAGTCGCTACCTCCCTAGGGGGAGCCGGGGCCACCGCGCCGAACACCATAGCCAACACGACCAGGAGGTCAAACAGGACGCTCGAGTGCACCTCAGCAACCTCCGGGATGCACGACGGCGTATCGAGGAATGTCGCTTCGATCGCCATGAAGACGAAGTACGTCACCGCCAGGAGTACAAGTAGGAGTACGGCAACTCGGACTCAGCCCTCGAGCCTATCGTTGATGGCAATGCTGCAGACGACAGTGTCGACAACCTGAGGGGCCTCTAGCTTTCACAAGGGCGCTCCAAACACTTTGGTGGCCCTATAGTTTTAAAATCACTGGGGTTGAGCCCTACGAAGGAAGGTTGAACCCGACACAGTGGCTGTAGGCTTACGCCATTGTTGTTCGCGCCGCCGGAGGAGACACTAGTGCCATGGCAAATTATCTCCCCGTTATGCTCACGGCACCCGCCATGAGCTGGTTTACCAACCTTGCGCTGGACTCCATCGGATCTTGGGAAGAGCTGAAGAAAGTCTTCACCGACAACTATATGGCCATGTGTACTCGACCCGACACCAAGCATGATCTCAACCGCATCAACCAGAAGCCGTTCGAGCTCCTCCATAGCTACATTCGACGTTTCTCTGAGATGAGGAATTCTATTTCCAACATCACGGAAGCTGAGGTCATCACCGCCTTCATCCGAGGACTCCACCATCGCGAGCTTCGCTCCAAATTCAACCGCAAGCCGCCCACCGGCATCGACGAGATGATCACTATGGCCAACCAGTACGCCGACGCCGAGGAAGCCGAGGTGCGCTTCAACAAGGATGCGGGCACTCATCGCCCATCTCGCTGCTACAACGATCGCCCCGACGATCGACGCCACAGCGACCGTCGCCCCGACGACCACAGCTACCATCGTGGCAGTGGCCATGATCAAATAGAAGGACCCAGGCTTGGCCAAAATCATTGGAGCCGGCCAGACCACATCATCGCCGCCGTCAGTCAACCTCGCGCCAAGCGCAACTACGATGAACAGTACCAAAAGATCCTCGATGACCCATGCCATCTTCACAAGAACGCCAAACACATGATGAAGAACTGCCTCGGTTTGGCTAAGGAGTTCCACGATAAGAAGCTAGACGACGACGCCAATGATGGAGCTGGAGGTCGCTGACCACCCGGGGGCAATAACAATGCCTTCCAGGACCATGATAAGGTGGTCGCCACCATCTTCAGGGGCCTCACCTCCACTAAGAGCAGAAGAGAATGGAAGCTCACCGCACGGCGGGTGCTCTCCATCACTACGAAAGACGCCATCACCAACCCTAGGTATCGCCTATGGTCTGAGGTCCCCATCACCTTCAGCAGGGCCGACCAGTGGGCGGATATTCCCTACACAAGGTGTTTTCCCCTCATCCTCGATGCAACCGTACAGAAGGTGCTCTTTAGAAAAGTGCTCGTTGACGGTGGGAGCGCTCTAAATCTCCTCTTCGCTGGAGCCCTAAAAGAGTTGGGCCTCGGATTGTCAGATCTCACACCCTCTGACTCCTCCTTTTGGGGTGTGGTACCTGGTAGGGCATCCAAACCGCTTGGAGAAATTACCCTACCAGTATAGTTTGGCATGGCAAGCAACTACCGCGTTGAACACATCAACTTCTATATCGCCGACTTCGACACCGCCTACCACGCCATACTTGGTCGGCCAACTCTGGCCAAATTCATGGCCGTGCCACACTACGTCTATCTGGTGCTGAAGATGCCTTCGCCTACTGGAGTCTTGGCCCTACAGGCCAACCCCTCTATCATGCCCGCGAGATAGAGAGTCTCACCCTCACTGAAGCTACCGACCTCTTCATCTAGATGGCTAGTGTGGTCACTGAAGCCAAGATGGTGCCTGCTAAAGACATGGAGATCCCAGAGGTGGAGCCTCCTCGCACCTTCGCCAAGTCAAAGGAAGTCAAGGAGGTCAGCCTCGGCCTCGATGACCCCTCCAAGATCGTGAAGATTGGGGCTTACCTTGACCCCAAATAGGAAAGCGCGCTCGTCTCCTTCCTACGTGCCAACGCTGATGTGTTTGCTTGAAAACCTGCAGACATGTCGGGGGTACCACGGGAGAAGATCGAGCACTCCTTGAATGTCTCACCGACCGCCAAACCGATCAAGCAGAAACTCCGCCGATTCATGCAAGACAAGAAGGAGGCTATTAGGGTAGAAATAAAATGGCTCTTAGCTGTCGGATTCATAAAAGAAGTGTATCATCCAGATTGATTAGCAAACCCTGTTCTCATTCGAAAAAAGAATAAAGAATGAAGAATGTGTGTTGATTATACTAATCTTAACAAACACTGCCCTAAAGGCCCCTTTGGCCTGCCTCGGATAGACGAGGTTGTAGACTCCACCGCTGGCTGTGAACTGCTCTCCTTCCTTGACTGTTACTCCGGCTATCACCAGATTTCCCTGAAGAAAGAAGATCAGATCAAGACATCGTTCATCATGCCTTTTGGCGCTTACTGCTACACAATTATGTCCTTTGAACTCAAGAACGCTAGAGCAACCTATCAAAGGGTCATCTAGATGTGCCTCGACCAACAGATCGGCCGCAACGTTGAAGCCTACATCGATGATGTGGTCGTCAAGACCAAGGCCGTCGACAATCTTATCGCCGACCTTGAGGAAACTTTTGCCAACTTGAACAAGTACCGATGGAAGTTAAACCCTTCAAAGTGCATCTTTGGAATTTCATCCGGTATACTGCTGGGCTACATTGTCAGTTCTTGAGGCATCGAACCTAACCTTGACAAGGTCTCCGCCATCACCAACATGAAACGGCCAACATGTGTCAAGGATATACAGAAGCTTACAGGCTGCGTAGCTGTCTTAAGCCATTTCATATCACGCCTCGGTGAAAAAGGGCTACCGTTCTTCAAGCTCCTCAAGGCCTCCGAGTGCTTCTCCTGGTCGGAGGAGGTAGACACAGCTTTTGAGCAGCTCAGGTTGTTCCTAACAAAGCCTCCGATCATGATGGCGCCGTGACTAGATGAAACTCTACTGATCTACATCACCGCCACTTCTCGCATCGTCAGCACAGCTATTGTCGTCTAACACAAGGAAGTCGGGCACGCCTACAAGGTGCAACATCCGGTATACTTCATAAGCGAGGTCCTTAATGAACCCAAAACTCGTTATCCTCAGGTACAAAAGCTGTTATACGTAATTCTGATTACGTTGCACAAGCTCCGACACTACTTTGACTACTACAAGATCGCTGTGGTCACTGAGTTCCCTCTAGGGGACATTCTCTGCAACAAGGAGGCCAACAGCCGCATCATCAAGTGGGTTGTTGAGCTCGGCACTTACTCCATCGAATTCAGAAGCAGGCCTACCATCAAGTCACAGACGCTCACTGATTTCATCGCTGAGTGGACCGAGATTCAAGAGCCTATCGCTGCCACTTGCCTCGAGCACTAGGCGATGTACTTCGACAGCGCCCTTAACATCAACGGTGCTGGTGCGAGCATTATGTTCATTATGCCGACCAAGGATAAGCTTCGATATGTTTTCCAGATACACTTTTCGGCCTCCAACAACAACGTCGAATATGAAGCATGTCTCCACGGACTCCATATAGCCATCGAGCTCGGCGTCAAACGCCTCATGGTGTACGGGGATTCCACACTGGTCATCAACCAGCTCAACAAAGACTGGTCTTGCTCCAGCGAGAAGATGGATGCATATTGCGCCGAAATCAGAAAGTTTGAAGGAAAATTCTATGGCATCGAGTACCACCACGTGATACGTGACCAAAATCAGCTCACCAACCACTTATCCAAGTTGGGCTCTTCTCGCGCCATGATCCCACCAGGGGTCTTCATTCAGGATCTCCTAGCACCATCCATCAAAGAAGATAAGGAAGTTTAGGAAGTTCCCCCCATCGAGCAGCTAGTACTTACAGTACCTTCGTCGGCCACCGATTGGAGGGAGCAATTCATCAAGTACCTCACCAGCGCTGAGGTACCCACCGACAAGACTGAAACTGAATGCCTAATTCATTGAAGCAAGCATTACGTGCTGGTGGATGGCAACTTGATGAGAAAAAGTGCTAAGGAAGGGATATTGCAGAAATGCATTACTCAAGAGGAGGGAGTAAAGCTACTTCTCAAAATTCACTCTGGTTCCTGCGGCAACCATATGGCCTCGAGAACACTGGTCAGCAAGGCTTTCCGAGCTGGTTTCTATTGGCCCATAACCATCTCTGATACAGAAGACCTCATCCGACATTGTGAAGGATGCCAATTTTTCGCCATGCAAATACACGAGCCGGCGCAAGAGCTGCAAACCATCCCAGCTTCCTAGCCCTTCACATGCTGGGGACTAGATATGATCGGGCCTTTCAAGCCAGTGCCAGGTGGTTTTCGGTATGTATATATCGCCATCGACAAGTTCTCTAAGTGGATTGAATATAAACCGCTCATCTCGGCTACTGCAAAGAAAGCAGTCGAGCTCTTCGAAGATATCATCCACAGATTTGGTCTCCCGAACAGCATCATCACCGACCTCGGAACTACATTTACTAGCCATCACTTCTGGGACTTCTGCGAAGACCGTTGCATCTCCGTCAAATATGTCTCCGTTGCCCATCCTAGAGTCAACAGCCAGGTCGAACGAGCGAACGGCATGATCCTTGATGCCCTCAAAAGGTGACTATATCAGAAAGAAGAAAAGCACCTGGACAGATGGCTCAAGGAGCTACCAGCTGTAATTTGGGGACTACGTACTCAAGCTAGTCGCAGCACCGGCGTGACTCCATACTTCTTGGTCTATGGCTCAGAAGCCATACTACCAGCGGACATTGCCTTCCGAGCACCTAGGGTGGAAAACTATGATGAAGAGCAGGCCGCAACTATTTGGACAAAGGACATTGTCAGGGCCCAGGAAGAACGCCTAATCACCTATGTCCGCATAGCTAAATATCTGGAAGGCTTGCGGAGGTACTACAACCAAAATGTTAAAGGTCATTCATTTGTTGTCGACGATCTCATTCTCCGTAGAAAACAAAAAAACTAAAGGAATGCACAAGCTCTCTTCTCCTTGGGAAGGGCCTTACGTCATCAAAGAGGTTACCTAACTAGGGTCTTATCGCCTAAGTGACTTAGAAGGAATCGATGTTCCCAACTCATGGCACATCGAACACCTTATACGTTTATATCCTTGAAACGCTCTAGATATGTACTCTCCACTTTTATGTTGAATAAAGTTTTAGTCTCCATAACTTATCTCCATTTTGTCTCTATTGTGGTTTAACATCCACTCGCGGTCGCCGAGCTCTATGCTACTTCATAATGAACTCCAATACGAAATCACAATAACTACGCCGACCACGTTCCTCTAAATCTCCAACGTTATCGCCGAACCGTTTTCTCCAAAATCACCGAACGATTTCTCCAAAACGCCGACGCATTATCGCCAAAAACGTTTTCTCCAAATCACCGAACACATTTTCTCCAAAGCGCTGAATATGTTTCCTTCAACTTGCCAACGTATTTCACCACACGTTCTCTCCAAAAATGCCGAACACTTTACTCCAAATCTTCAAAGAGATTTCATCGATCGGCGAGCAGCATACTTTCTTTTCTGTTCTCTTAGGAGAAGACCCAGTCTCTGATCTCTCCCTACATGTGCCATAGGCTCCACGTTATGGGTGGTCAGCTGCGGTCCCTTGGTCACACCCATTCCTCCTACACATCCACGGGCTCCGCGCTCGATGTTATGGACTACGGGCTAGCCAAGGCCGAGAGCTCAGCACAGAACTAATTGCTCAGATGCCGCTTATACTACCTATATCTCCAAGTTATTTCGATAACCGCCGAGCAGAACATGTCCTGCCCTATTTTGTTTGGAGAAGACCCAGTCTCTGATCTCTCCCTACACATGCTACAGGCTCCGCGCTCTACGTTATGGGTGGTCGGCTATAGTTCCTTGGTCATGCCTGTCCCTCCTACATGTGCACGGGCTCCACACTCGATGTTATGGACTATGGGCTAGCTGAGGCCAT
Source organism: Miscanthus floridulus (assembly GCF_019320115.1). Taxonomy (NCBI): domain Eukaryota; kingdom Viridiplantae; phylum Streptophyta; class Magnoliopsida; order Poales; family Poaceae; genus Miscanthus; species Miscanthus floridulus. The sequence goes on from NC_089584.1 coordinate 120,760,325, forward strand.
AAGGGTCAGTGGCGAACTAACTGCTCGGACTCCACTACACTCCCTATAAATATGTCATGTTCAAAACTACGAAGATCTTTTCACCAAAATACAATTTAACCGAATACACATGCACCTTATAACATTTATCATATACATAAGTGTTTTTTGCGCTTTCGCGTGTTCTAACTACACCGTCTAGATGTTACAGATGATAATCTCCGAGTAGGTCACCGCGCACCGTTTTCGCCGCCCGTCTCACCAAACAAGTCTATATCACCGACCAGTTTCTTCACTACATCCTCTACCTCATCCTCTAGCTGTTGGGTCTCTGCATCGCTTAGTCCTTTGGCGAACTCGCCCCCTATCGACTGAAAGTCAATAGTTGGGTAATGGGATTGAACCACTGCGAGGACATGAGTAGCAACGGACACAATGGCGTTGCGGTTGAAGCTCTTGAAGTTCTCCCACGCTGCCTTACACCTTTGGATGATGGTGTCCAAACGTTGCTGCCTGCCGTCGGGCTGAGTAGCCATTTCCAAGTCGACGCAGTCAAGCACTGGCTTAATTGCGGCAACTACAACGTTGAAGTTCTCCCTTTGGGTCTTGGCCTCCTGCACCAGCACATCAAACTGCACCTTGGCTTTATGACGGTAGCCTGCAAGTGTTACAATGTTCCATCATACAAGAAAGCTACTTCAACAGTAATTCCAACCAAGAGGTATTCACCTTTCAGCTTCTCGGCCAATTTGTCTACTCGCTCTGACTCCTTCGCCTTCTCCTGGCGAAGTTGTTTGACGGCCTGGCGAAGTTGGTCGAGCTCTGCGTCTTGCTCTACAAGCGCAACAATTAACACAAAAAATATGGCTGTTCAACAATGCAAAAGTACATTCGCTGATATACCGTACCTGCTTTCCCCTCGGATACACTTTTAAGATGTTCGGATTTCTTCTCCAATTGCTCGGAGGCACTCTTCAGTTGGCCGGAGACAACGGCCAGTTGCTCGGATTGACTCCACACCTGCTTGGACACAACCACCAGTTTTTTGGTCAGGACCCCCTTCTAGTATTCTAGGTCCCGCGCGTTGGACTCTACAAGGTCTCATTCGCGTCGGGCCCTCTGGATATTTCTCTCCGAGAGGTTCATCTCCTCTTTGAGTTTTTTGTTCTCCTCAGCAAGGGGCTCCATTCGCTTTATCATCTGGCGACGCTGCTCGGCAATCCGAGTTATCTCCTGCGCATGCATAATGACAATGTTGAAATGCAATTCCTAACATCAAAGAGGAGCACTCCAGACGTAGTACTAACCTTGATCTGCTTCATCACCCTAGTAAGGGAGGTCTCCAGTCTCCTGAACTCCCTGGTGGTGTCCTCCTCTTCGATAATTACTATATCATCGCCGTGCTTTCGGAGGATTCAGACAGCTTGAGCTCGAGGTTCTTCACGCTCGATCTCCTCCACCTCGTCATCTTCTACTGTAGCTAGAGGCACTGCCTGGGGGCTTGGTGGTCAGATGGCGGGTCCGACCATGCCCTCTGACACCTTGGGGGGTGCTGTCTGGTCCTTCGGCGTTGCAAGATTTTCCACTCCAGATCCTGGTGCGATGCCGGTTACTGCAGCTTCTACTCCTAAGGACCCGGTGATGCTCACCGTTGCCGAGGGGGCTATCGCCGACTCGTTCGTCGTTGACGACAACTGTTCGTCGCCGCCAAGTCCGCTAATGGTAGCGATCAGCTCCCCCGCGTGCTGCCGAGCACCCGGGGACTCCGGGATGGGTTCCAACGACATCTCCCCCGTCCCGAGGCCAGCCTTTGGCTGCTGCTCAGTCTGAACGGGCAGGGTTGGATCCATCGTTCGCCTTGCACTGCATCAAAATAGTTCATCAGTCACCACAAAAAGTTAAGAAACTACAGCAAAGTAACTTTAATACAAGGATACTTATGGCTTGGTCTGCCGGTTCAATTTCTTGAACCAGTGGTGCCTACCCGAGCCCCCAGGCGCAGCCGTTGGGTCGACTCCCATGCTCTGCGGGGGAGGTCTCGGCTCCTCCTTAGTCGACCTCTGTTCTACCTATCGCTCTGGGGTCCTCTCCGCCTGCTGCTCTGGGTTCGCCTCCGCAAGTTGCTCGGGGACTTCTGTCGCCTGCCCTGTAGGGACTCCCGTCGTCTGCTGTGCGGGAACTTCCCTCGCCCACTGTTCGGGGACTGCCCTCGTCTATGGTTTAGGGACTTCTCTGCCTTCCCCTGATTGATTCCCCGTGCGTGTGCTTTGCGGAGGCTCCTTCGTGCTCGGTGGAGGAGCTATCAGAACTTCGTCGTCGTTAGACCAATCGAACACCGTGGTCCTTCATGTTTGAGTGGTCTGATCATCGCCAAGCGAGATGCCACCTGGTTTGCGGGGAGCAGCAACTGCCGTCTTCCTCTTCTTCCGAGCCGGCTCGTCCACTGCTGCCCTCTTTCCCTAAGTTTTCTCTGACACCGGGGGAGGACTCTCCGTTCGACCAACATCCATACCCCCCGACTTCGAAGAAACGCCAACAAAACTTTCTTCAGGTTGAGCTGGTGGTCGTGCATCCACCGCTGGCGACCAATCGCCTCTCGGCATGCCCAAGAAGTACGCAACCCTATCCTATGAGTGGATCTTCGCATGAGTGAATTAGTATACTACTCAGCAATGATAAAAGAAAAAAGCTTCTAAAAAACACATAGCTGTGATATTTACCTGAGGTGGCAGATTTTTGCAGTTGAAGGGCTTTGTATACCCTGACAAGCTGAATGAGGCAAGCGGAGCAAATAGCTCCGCAGTCCGCTCTTCAACAACGTTCCTCGATAGTCTCCCCTTTGAACTCGAAGCCTGGGTGCGCTCTCTCCTTATAGGGCTGAATGCGGTGCACTATGAAACTCGCTGCTACTAATCCGCCATTGGTCCTTACGCCCTTTATTAAGCCGAGGAGTTCCTTCACTTGCTCCATATCATCGCTGCTTGGCGTCTCCAACCAACTCCTCTAGTTCTCTGGGATGTGGTCGGCGTCACAGCGGATTGCTGGGTGGCTTTGTCTTATGTAGAACCACCTGGCGTTCCACCCCTTCAGTGACGTGTTCAGCGGCATAGTAAGGTACTCGCCCGCCATCCCATCGTGCAACTAGAGGTACACCCCACCAACCACTTTGGAACCAAGGCCGCCTCTCTTCTTTAGCCAGAACAGGTGACGGAAGGGGTTGAAGTGGGGTAGGATTCTAAGATATGCCTCACAGAAATGGATGAAGATTGATATGTGAAGAATGGTGTTGGGATGGAGGTTGCATAGACTAACCGCCTAGAGCTCCAATAGATCCCTCAGGAATGGATGAACAGGGAATCCCAACCCGCACCAGAAATAATCCTCGAATACCACTGCTTCGTTAGTATGAGGCGTCAGAAAGGACTCATCGAGGGCCAGCCGCCATCCGGCGGTGGCACGGTTAGGGAGAATGCCAGCTTCCACTAGTCTATTCAGCTCTGCCTCTCCTGTTTGCGACAGCACCCACTCTTCGTCACATCAGGCGCCGGTGCTCGCCTTCTTGGGGCTTGTTTTTTTCGATTTGGCCACTCCCTTCTTCGGTGCCATCTCTCAGATCCGATTAGGGTTTGGCGGTGATTGCAAGTGTGAATGTGAAATTGGAAATGGGAGGACTACGGAGGAAGATGAAATAGCAAAGTGGCAAAGGTGGAAACTTGGGATGCGGCGGTGCAGTTATAAAGCACTTTCCCCACCTCTTCGTAATTAAGGGATTTTGGGAAACCGTTCCCGCGATTTGCGCCTCTCCGAATCCTCCGTAACAGCAAGGTGGGCCGTAACCTGGGCTTTTGCGCAACCGCAGCCCACGTCGCCCATTTATCGCCGCCACCGCCATTAGTTGCTACTCGCCGAATAATCGCCGACTTCTTCACCATTTATTGAGGCTCAGTGACCATCACTGTACAATCATTACTCTGGTTTTTTCTCCACAGTTTGATTTCTCTGATATCTCTGCTTGTAGCTCATAGACTGGTTGTCTGCTCGGCTGGTCTTTAACTGTTTCTCTGTTTCTGACCCTAGCACCATGTGACTGCGTCACCTACTGTCTGGCTCGGGGACTAAGTGGGCACACTTCACCTTGCGGTGAATGTGCTTTATCTCTTTTTGGGGCCACGCTTGGGGACTGGCTGCCTGCTCGGCTGGTCTTCTACTATTATTCTACTTTCTGACCCTAGCACTACATGACTACGTCATCTACTGTCAGGCTCGGGGACTAAGTGGGCACACTTCACCTCGCAGTGAATGTGCGGGATTTTTTTCTCGAAGACTACATGCCTCTTGAAGAAGATTGACTCATTCTCCCATGGTCGAACTCTAAGTGCACACTTGGTCCACTGTGAGGAAATTTTCTATTCTGAACTTGAGCTTCTTACACCCTTATGGCAAGCCGTGCTTGGATCTTACTGCTCGGCTGTGGTCCTCGCTGCTCGCAACTGCTCGACAACTCGTCATGGTGGTCGGAACATGAGTTTAGCTGCTCGGCTTTGTTCGCACCTGCTCAGACAAGCACAAGACGACGTTGTTCAACGGGTACAAGGCGCTCGGGGACTAGCTGTGGGGGGTATGACCCCGGATACCCACGGCATACCACATGGGCTGCGCCCTCAGGGGCGGCCCAGCCCACAAGACGAAGCCTTGCGGGGCACGATCCTGGTCGGCGCCTTCCGCAAGACATCTGGAAGATATCCTGAAGATACTACGAGATCTGTTAGGATATGTATGATCCTAATATTTCTGTAATCAGTTATTACTTTGCGGTTATCTCTCAGATCTAACCGACTTGTAACCCTACTCCCCAGACTATATAAGGCGGGTAGGGACCCCTCCAAACACACGCAATATCATATGATAGCTAATACAAACCAACAGACCACAGGAGTAGGGTATTACGTTATACTGATGGCCTGAACCTATCTAACTCGTGTGTCTCTGTTGCCTTCTTGTTCTCGATCTCGCGCTCCTCTGCCGATCAATCTACTTTCGTGGGATACTCCTCAGAGGACTACTGATGATATTCTGTCGACAGTACGTTTAGACGTTGGAAGCATCTAAACAAGCCCCATCTTTTTTTTCTTTGCATCCCTCTCTCGCTGACCTTCTATGCCAAAAAAAATGAACATCATGTTACCTTTAGAATCAACAAAGGGTTTGTTTAAATCAATTAGGACTACTTACCAGTTAGGGCTAAAAAACAGTGTAAATTAGCTGTGATTGGTTAGCTAGTTGGCCAATAAGTTGAAGACTTGACTAAAAAGTTACCCAACCTATTAGTGTAACTCCATAAGCGTCTTTATATTCTTTTCTTATTGATAGAAATAAGGATTTTGTTGGAAAATACTCTTCAATAATTTTTAATTGGATATTTAAATATTGTCCTTCTCTATTTTGAATTTCTCCCTAGCTAAAGATGGAGAGTGGGATTAGTTCTATAGAGTGTGCATAAGATATAAAAAAGACGTCGGTTTTTATTTAAATGACTCTCTAAATAATGATCTATGGCGTGTTTGGTTTGACGAATAAGTTAGTCCATCATCTCCTCATTCCTCACTTTTTTAAGTTGGTTTGTGAAATAAAATATGTTTATGCATCATTCGCCTCATTCTTCACCAGCTAATAACTGGTACCAGTACGAGGAATGAAGTCATTCCACCAAATTTAAAGAATAAACTTATGACGCATTACCTCATCTAGGATGAATGAATCCTCGAACTAAAAACCCTATTAGAGTGCGAGTTTAAGAAATATTCCTTGAGATACTCTTAGAGCAACTCCGAAAGACTCGTTATATCCTTTATAATTTATAAGAATAGTGATTTTAGTGAAAAAAAAAATATCCTTTAACATTCTCTTTAATTGGATCTCTAAATACAAACATTCTCTATTCTAGAGCCAACCAAAGATAGAGAACGGGAATAACTCCCTAGAATACACACGGTATAGAAAAGTTGTGGGTGGTACAAAAATATAGAAAACGATTTTTACTCAAACGACTCTCTAAATGATGATTCATAGAGTAAATTTTAGAAGAAGAAAAAACTCTTGAAGATACTCTTAACATTCTGTTTGGATGAGTTAGAACTAGTTTTTAGCTAGGTTAGCTAGGTAATAATAATTGTATCAAACAAGCCTGAAAGTACGATGATATTCGAGGCATTGTTGTCGTACTCGGAAAATGAGCGAAAAATAAAGTAAAAGGCCTTCTGAAGTAAAATCGGAACCGTGCATCAATCCTCGAAATGGACGGCCGAACTGGGCCACAAAGTCCACGCGTTATTTGGGCCTAGCCCAGCCTAGGCTAATCTGCTCTCGCTGCTTGTCGTTCCTTCACTGTCTTGTCGTGCTCGTGCACAAGCACAAGAAACATATGGAATCCTTCTCAAAAAAAGGAAAGAAAGATAGATAGATAGAAAGATATGGAAGTGGAATCCTTCTCAAAGGAAGGAAAGAAAGATATGGAAGTGCACAAGCACAAGAAACATATGGTTTGTGATGCCGTTCCACGTCTCAGCAGCATTTTTTTTTCACGTATACTAAGGCTAAGCGATGTAGTTGGCCTTCTCCTCCTGCATGGACTCCACGATCCTTGACCACTTGGTGCGGACACTGATCACCAGCAGCGAGCAGGCCTGGCATGCCAGACCACAGATCATGCCCGGCCATAACCCCTGCAAAGAAGTCATCATAGAGCATATAATCAAAGTCATATTGACTGTTGCACATCTCCAGCCTGTTCGGTTGGCTGGTTCGTATCGTTGCTGGTTCATGAAGAAGTACTGCTGGCTGGTTTGTGTGAGAGAAAAATACTGTTCCAGCTGAAAATTTACGATCATTTACGATAAGCCACAGCCAAACAGCATGGCCACCAAGTAGTAAGCCACCAGGTTGGTCATCGCCGCGAGATGCTGCCATCCGCAGCCCCTCGACACGCCTGCCCGTTATCATCAGTCATTTCAAGGCATCCCCAATCATCAGCCAGTCACTTGTGCATGCCGTTGTACATGTCTGTGAATATATCTAATCTTTCGGCGATGTTTTTTTTTTTTGACCTCTCATCTTAAGTACAGCTGTAGAATCTGTTCGGATCGTTCGGCGATGTGGTCGCCGGCCGGTAGGTCTCTGGGCTCTCACCTGACAGGACACCCTGGTGCAGAGTCGAGCACGATGGAGACGATCACGAGTGGCGTGTGATGGCAGTGAACTCCGACACCACCACCGTGCTCCCACCGAGGTTCGCCCAGAGGCCGTTGCTGAGCGCCAGCAGCAGGACGAAGGAGACGCCGACGAGCACCGACAGCTTCAGGGTCACCGATACGGCGTTCTTGGCCTTGTCCACGTTCCCGTCCCCGACCTCATTTGACACCCGGGTGCTGCGCGCAATGCACGGGACACATCGACACGGCCGGTGCCGGTCACCATATATAAGGCCAGTCTCAGTAGGGGTTTCATCTTACAGTTTTCAACACACCCATATTTTGGAAACAGTGCAGAAGAGTTTCATCACTATGAAACTCTCTCTACTCCCATGAAACTTTTATCTTCTCTCTCCTCATCAAGACAGTGCCATGTCAGCATATTTAATGCCCATAAAACTCTATAAAATCCCCATTGAGACTGGCCTAAGCCCAAGGCAACACACGAATTGAGGCTCTGGCAGGCAAGCGCACGAATGCTGCATAAGCAGCATGGAAGTGCTTAATTAGGGGCAGTACCTCACAGCGGCACTGAACCCGTACGTGATCATGAAGGCGATGGCCTCCGTGCTAGTGCTGCACACAATTATCCACCGATCAGTTTGTTACGTGGGGAGACACAGAGTAATATCAATCAATTATTCTATCTTGTGATGATCCGGTTTCAGAGTTTCAGTCTCGCGAGACGGCGACGTACCACATGGCGATCAGCGACGTGCTCACCGCGCTCAGGATGGATCACTGCACAGGTATTAGGATGGATCACTTAAGGTTTGACATCGACACACATCAGGATGCAATGCATCCGATGCATCAGTGTCAGAAAAAACAATCATATCCTACTTTTGTGAACTTCTCTGTGAGAACAATCTAACTAACGACATGACACTATAACCGAACATTTCTACCACCATTGCTCCTACTAATAAGCCTTGGCCGCTTGCCGTGGTGGTAGAAATGTTGGGTCCTACTAATAAGCCTTGGCCGCTTGTCGTGGTGGTAGAAATGTTCGGTTACAGTGTCATGTCGTTAGTTAGATTACAGCTAGCTAGTAGTCAATAAAGATTCTGGTTGGAGAAAGAAATCGGATATGTCGATCCGTAGACACCACCAGTAACGGCCATGTCACAACTCCTCAAAAAAAAAAAAAACGGCCATGTCACAAGGTTTAATTCCGAGTTGGACGTCCAAAATGTACACGGTTCTGATGCCTTAGTTACAACTAATCCATGGACACGGAGCGTTTAAGTCAATCAGGAGCCATGATGAATGCGGCAGCCATGAACTTGCAACCAGAGCAAGTCTTTATTTCCACCATATACGTATAAGTAACAATGAACCACGCAAGCTCGAGTAAGTAGATTTGATTACTGACAACCGAGTACGCTCGGGTGGCAAGGCCCGGTGGTGGGGACCTTGCCGGCCGGAGTTCGAGCCCGTGTGGCTGTGAATTTTTGGTTTCTCATCGGGTTTGTCTTAAATAATAATTTCAGTGTCTCTCACGCAGACGTGCCACAATGGTCAAGTAACGTAGTTATAGATTTGTTCGTATACCGTGTGTGGTGGTGTGTGTCTATATCCAAACAGATTCTACACCTGTATTTAAGGTGAGAGAAAAAAAAAAGTAGATTTGATTACTGGCCTACTGGGCGGTAGTATGACTGTCCTTTTCTCGAAAGTTTGGCGGATGGCAGTACGAAGTAAACACCTGTGCTGTGATATTCAATTCGATGGGCGGTCCGTGCACGCCGCGAGCTAGTCTCGCGGAAATAAACACCTGGTAGCGAATTAGCGATGATCATCTCCAAAACCACCTTGCCTGGTCATGTGCCCATGCCACCGTACTAATACTGAAATAGCAGTACTACTAGTAATCATACCTGAAACTCTGTTTTGGCTAATGCATTCCAGGCAGGGAATCGCTCCCCTCCACAGTTTACTTTCCAAAAAAAAAAACTAGTAATCATAAATCATCATTGTATTGATTAACATGAGTCAGATCGTCATTCGTGTGATACGTACGTCCACTCTAGGTAGACTAGAGCCTTGCATTGTGCTTCCAACTTCCGGCAGCACGCAAAACCGCAAGAGATTAATAAGGTAAAAGTACTCCCTCTAGCTATTATTCACGAGTGATATTACAACCTTGTTTATAATGAAAAACTAGTTGTAAGTTATTGATGGAATGAAAAACTAGCATGCATAGAATGAAAGTTAGATATGACTTGTATTTGTGTTCACAAGTGGTACTAAAACCTTGCTTATAATATTGATCTCACGGGGTATCTAGTTCTTTGTCTTTGCAAGTGATATCTAACTAACAATATTGTTAAGGATGATATTATTGGTGCACTCCGATAGGTATCACGCTTTAAATGTCCATCTCTTATATCTTACATCATTTGGTAGACATTGTCCTCTCATATTTTCTATATATGTATATGTGCAAGCTTCTATCCAAACTCTTAACACATACGTAGGGAAGCTAATGCAACCAATTCGGGTTCATGAAACTTGTTCAAATCCTTTACACATGGTAAAAATGCTTGGACAAACAACATGGATTCAAATAAATTTTAATTCATATATTTGTGAAAGGGTTGTCATCAATTACCAAAAAGAAAGAGACGAAAATCTATAGTTTGGTTTTGGTGAATTGATGAAACCCTAAGTTGCTCTAAGTATGGAATTGAGATAGGTTGGTTCAAGCCAAGTGATGGAGCAATTGAAGTCCAAGGTGATGGTGATTGGACATGTGATGGTGATCAAGCTCCGACTTGAAAAAGAAAAAAAAAGAAAAATAAAATGGGCTCAAGGCAAATGTATATTTGATATGGTCATTTTATTTTGGTGATCAAGACACTATAGAGAGTGTGATCACATTTAGGATAGATGGTCGTACTATTAAGAGGGGAGCTCTTATCGAACAACTCGATCATCTAGTGCCACTAGGTGTTGAAATACATGCATTGCATTTTAGGCCTAGTGCACAATCAATGAGAAGTGATTAACCATTGGAAAATAATTGTAAAAATGCTAACACACTTGCACGTAATGGTTAAACACTTGAGGTGTTGGCACATTTGCAAAGGAATCAAAGGAGGTGAAGAAGGGGATGAGATGCTGCCTCTGGGGGCACCGTCACCCCCTATCCGGTGCACCGCCTGCCCTAGGACGGTGACCGTTTGGCCTTGGCTGAGGAGGAGGAATTGGGGGCTGGCACCATCAATGACGGTGTACACCGCTAGGTGCAAGGCGGTGCACCGCCGGGGTGCGTCCGGTGCCACCGCCCCTTTATTCTAGAGGCTGGCATTTTTGGACTTAGGGCCGAGGGGGCACCGCCCTAGTCACCTCCACCCCCTGGCGGTGCACCGCCCTAATTATCCAAAGAGCAGGGGTTTCGGGGGGGGGGGGGGGTTGTCCTAGGTGGTCACCATCACCCCTAGGGCGGTGCCACCGCCACCCTGTTCGGTGTCCCAACGGCTAGTGGATGGCAGTTGAAGGGGCACCGTCACCTCCCTGTCCGATGGCACACCGCCATATCCGATGCCCTCGCAGAAGCTGCTCTGAAGGGGTAATGACTTTATTTGTTGGTGGGCTTATGAATAGATGTGGTGGCCGGCCTTGGCCAATCACTTGGCACTTTCCACACTTGAGTACACCCTTTGGGAGCTGAGCAAACACAATCCACTCACTTGCACACTTGATTTCATCATTTGAGTGAGATTGGAGAGCCTCTAGTGCATTGCTCAGTGATCTTACATCTTGTGGCACTAGTTGGGCGATTTGGGTTGGTGGAGATCTTGTTACTCTTGGTGTTTGTCGACACCTAGATGGCCCGATGATTGGAAGGTGATTGTCTCCGGCTCCGATCGTGGTGATTGTGAGGGGTTCTTGTGCCTTCCCTGATAGAGCGCCAAAGGCAACTCTAGTGGATTATGTGTGGCATGTGGATCGTCATCTTGTATTGACTATGTGGCACCCGGTTGCAGGTTAGGCGTGTGATGCCTATTAGCGCGTGAATCTCCAAGTGAGTGAATCACCACAACGGGGATTAGCTTGCCGACAAGCAAGTGAACTTCGGAGGAAAAATCATTGTGTCATCATTATCTCTTTGGTATTCTTTGGTATTCATTAATTGATCACTTGCCACGGCGGTATATCTTCTCTACCACTCTATTATATTATGTTGTGTATTTATCTTGTATAGAGCTTGTGGTAGCTATAGCTAGTTGTGTAGCTTAGCTTCTTAGTTGTAATTAGTTCCTCGCTAGCTCAACTAGTGTAGAGAGTAGCAACATATTCTTTGAGTCTAGAATTGTTGGTAGGTGGCTTGCCTTTTGAGTAGAACTAGAGAAATTTTCATTTCGTCATTTAGTTGTCTAACAAGTTACTCTAGTGTCTTTGTAGAAATTTTTATAGGCTATTCACCCCTCTCTAGCTATTTAGGACCTTTCAAGTGGTATCGGAGTTGTGGTCACCGTTTATTTGAGGCTTAATAACCTTCGATGTCAAAATGGCTCAAATCAATAACACCAAGAAGCCACCCCAATTTGATGGCATAAATTATCTATATTGGAAGGCAAAGATGACCACCTATATCAAGTCAATCAATAGAAAGGTATGAAAGGTGGTGGAGACGAAGATTGAGGTTGCCAACCCAAAGAATCCCACCACAGCAAAAGAAGTATTGCTCTAAAACAATGACATTGCTCTTAGTGCCATTCATGATGCCATGGATGAGAGAACTTTTGAGCAAATCAAGAACATTGAGATGACTCATGAGGCATGAAAGAAGTTGGAGAAATCATTTAAGGGCACTCAAGCGGTGAAGGGTGCAAAGGCATACATACTCAAGGAAAAGTTTGCTAGCTTCAAGATGAAGGATGATGAGAGTGTGCTAGAGATGTTCCATAGGTTACAAGTGCTTGTCAATGATCTCAAAGCACTTGGTGAAGAGGTGAAGGACAAGGACTTCTTCCACAAGTTCTTGAGATGCTTACCATCAAGATTTGGCACATTGGTCACCATACTAGTGAGGAGTGGTTTGGACACTATGACACCAAAATCAAGTATTGGGAGATGTGATGACCGATGACACTTATAGAGATGATGACGAGAAAGAGGAGAAGAACAACAAGAAGAAAGATGACAAGAAGGATGAGAAGAAGAAGAGTGTGGCATTCAAATCCACATCATCCTCCAAGGGCAAGGCAAAGCAAGAAACATCAAGTGAAGATGAGTGCTCAAGCTTTGATGAAGATGATGATGAGAAGATGGCTCTCTTTGTGAAGAAATTTGACAAATTCATGATGAAGAATGGCTATCATGCAAGAAGGAAGAAGTCATCATCCAAGAACAAGGATGACAAAAGGAGGTGTTTCAAGTGTGGTAGCAAGAATCACCTTGTTGCTCAATGCCCCTACAATAATGAAAATGAAGATGATGACAAGAAGAGCAAGAAGAAGAGCAAGAAGGAGAAGAAGGAGAGGAGAGACAAGATGACCTTCAAGAAGAAGAAGAAGGGTGGTTCATATGTGGTCACTTGGGATAGTGATGCTTCCTCAAGTGATAATGATGATGACAAGACCACCAAGAAGAAGGCTCTTGCAAACATTACCATCAATGAGAAGTCTTCGCTCTTCGACATTCCATCGACATGCTTCATAGCTAAGGCCACTAAGGCAAAAATCGATGATGAGTGTAGTAGAAGTGATAGTTAGAGCGATGATGAGGATGAACCATCCAAGGATGAGCTCTTTGACATGTTAGAAGATGCTCGGCCGCATTTTGACATTAAGAGAAGGGAATGCAAAGACTTGCGTAAGGAACTAAAAGCCCTTAAGCAAGCCTTTGATAAGCTCAATGCATCTTATGAGAGACTAGAGGAAGCCCATGAGAAGCTTGATAAAGCTCACAAGAAGCTTGAAAAGGCTCATTCTACTCTTGAGCAAAACGAGAAGGAGCATGTTGTAACATGTGACATAGGCTGAACTTGTGATATTATTGATGAATCTTTCTACAAGCCTATTATTGTTGCATCCATTAACCCTTCTTGTAGCTCATCTAGCACTATTACTTCACCTATGAGTGATGGTTTCACTAGTGATGTCTCACTTATGGTTGAGAGTAAGACCTTAAAGTAGGAGGTCAATGAGCTCACTCGCTCCTTAGGCAATACCTATGGTGGTGAGGCCCACTTGGTAAAGTGCTTAGGTAGCCAAAGATTTTCTCTCAACAAAAAGGGATTGGACTATACCCCCAAGAAAGGCAAGGCGGCCTTTGCAACTAACAAGACTAGTTTTGTGAATGACAATGATCGATTTTGCAATAGATGCAAGCAAGTTGGCATGTAGAGCAATATTGCAAGAACAAGGAATCACAAGCAAATATATCCTAAATTAAGTTTGATTCTTGTTATTTGCTTACCAAAGGTGTTAATGGGGTGCATGCTAAGTTTGTTGGTACTCCAATTGTGGGCTCAAAGAAGAAAGCCATTTGGGTGCTAAAAAGCTTAGTCACTAACCTTTAAGGACCCAAGCAAGTTTGGGTATCTAAAAAATTGATCTTCTTTTGTAGGTCAATTACAAAGCCAGAGGAAGGCATTGGGTTCTTGATAGTGGGTGCACTCAACACATGACCGGTGATACAAGAATGTTCAACTTAATCAATACCAATGGTAATGATGATTATGATAGTATTATATTTGGCAATAATGGCATAGGCAAGGTCAAGGGGCTTGATAAGATTACAATATTAAATGACTTGAGCATTTCCAATGTGTTGCTAGTTGAGAGCTTGAACTTAAACATATTGTCGGTAGTTCAATTATGTGACCTTGGTTTCAAGTGCATATTTGGAGTGATGATGTTGAGATCATAAGTGTAGATGGCTCTAATCTGATCTTCAAAGGATTTAGATATGGGAATATATACTTAGTTGATTTCAATGATAGTGAAACTCAATTGTCAACTTGCTTATTCACTAAGTCTAGCATGGGTTGGTTATGACATAGAATGCTTGGTCATGTTGGAATAAAACAATTAAATAGATTGATTAAGCATGATCTAGTTAGAGGCTTGAAAGATGTGGCTTTTGAGAAGGATAAGCTTTGTAGCTCTTGTCAAGCCAGAAAACAAGTTGGTAACATCCATCCTAAGAAAAGCATCATGAGTACTAGCAAGTCACTTGAGTTGTTGCATATGAATTTGTTTGGGCCAACACAATACACTAACATCTGTGGAAACAAATATGGCTTTGTGATAGTGGATGACTATACTAGATACACTTGGGCATTCTTTCTAGTGGATAAAAGTGATGTGTTTGCAACTTTCAAATCATTTGTCAAGGGCATACACAATGAGTTTGAAACAACCATCAAGAGAGTTAAAAGTGACAATGGTAGTGAGTTCAAAAACACTAGAATTGATGATTTGTGTGATGATTTTGAAATTATACATCAATTCTCGGTCAAGTACACTCCACAATCAAATGACATTGTTGAGAGAAATAATAGAACACTTATTGACATGGCACAATCTATGCTTAATGAGTATAATATGAGTCAATCTTTTTGGGCCAAAACAATCAACACGACTGCCTATTGTAGCAACCGTCTCTATGTCACCCATTGAAAGAGAAGACACCATATGAGCTCTTGAATGGTAGAAAGCCCAACATTGCATATTTTCAGATTTTTAATTGAAAATGCTACATATTGAAGAAAGACACTAGATTGAGCAAATTTGACAAAAAATGTGATGAATGATTCTTGCTTGGATACTCAACCACTAGCAAAGCATATAGAGTTTGGAATTTGGCAAGTGGTACTCTTGAGAAAGTTCATGATGTTGAATTTGATGAAACCAAGGGTTTCCAAGATGAAAATGAGAATCTTGATGATGTTAGAGGAATTCAATTGACAAATGCTATGAAAAACATGGATGTTGTGAATTGAGGCCTAAACAAGTGATAGATTAAGAAGATGATCAAGTACAAGTGCTCTCTAACTCAAATGTGCAAGATGATATACATCAAGCAAGTACAAGTGGCTCTCATGATAATGTGCAAGATCAAGTGGTTAGTTCATCATCTCAAGTGAATCAACAAAATGAGCAAGCAAGTGCAAGCCATCAAGTTTCAATACTTCAACCGACCAATATTGCAAGAGATCATCCATTGAACACTATAATTAGAGATATTTCTAGAGGTGTACAAACAAGATCAAGATTAGCTTGATTTTGTGAGCATTTCTCATTTGTATCATCCATTAAACCAAAGAAGATAGAAGAAACATTGAATAATATTGATTGGGTGAATGCTATGCATGAAGAATTGAATAACTTCACAATAAATCAAGTAAGAGAGTTAGTTGAAAGACCAAAGAACCATAATGTGATTGAAACCAAATGGGTCTTTAGAAACAAGCAAGATCAAGATAAGATTATAGTGAAGAACAAAGAAAGATTGGCAGCATAAGTTTACACTCAAGTGGAAGGTCTTAACTTTGAAGAAACATATGTCACAGTTGTTAGATTGGAAGCAATTAGAATTTTGCTAGCCTATGATTGTACCCACAACATCAAACTCTATCAAATGGATGTGAAGAGGACATTTCTCAATAACTATATCAATGAGTTAGTTTATGTTGAGCAACCGTCCGGTTTCGAGGACGACCTAGCTAAGGTTGCATTTGGATTCGTCAGCTAATAGAAAGTGGTGTCAGTTGAGACGATTGGGCATGAGGAGGTGAGGGCACTGTCCACCGTGTGTGGGTGTGGATAACTGTTTGGGCAATGAAGGCTCGGGATGACCACATACGACTCCTTGACCACCATCGAGTTAGGGTGTGTTTAGTTTGAGCCGTGACTAATCAGGCAAATGATCCTGCCCATAGACATTCAAAATCAGATGACTAGGAACATTGCGTGGCCCAAACAGTTCTGCCAGGAGCCAACTAAACAGGCCTCGGCAGGGCCGATCGCCCAAATGGTGGATGGTGTACTACAGTTCGGTAGATGGTGGCGGACAGAAATTGGTTAGATGGTGCGGACAGAAATTTAGATTTAGATTGTATGTGTGTGTGTGTTTTATCCAAGTGTGGTGTAGACAGACCTGAAGAAATACAAGCGCCCGTGCTAGGCACATAAACCACTGATTCATATGCACGGCAGCTCCATAAATGATATGGGGGACAACCGGTAGCCCTGTATGTATACTACACGTTCCTTGGTGTCCAAACACACTGAGAAGCAACAACCTGCCTGTGCTACTCCACAATAGGCCACCGGAGCGGGAACAACACATCGATGAACAACACCGTGCCGCACATGGAGATAGTGTCTTCTTTGATGCACCTGCGACTTGTCGTCGTGAGTTGGGATATCGACTAGTATAGGAAGGCGTGCGTATATACATTCAAAAGGGCACATCGATAGGTCACTCTGCTCATCGACCGAGCCTAGCTAGCTGAACATCGAGAGCGAGGCGGACGTGCTATGAACAAAGCTAGTGTACTTTTATTTACCTCTCCGACTCAAATGGGCTTATTTACCTCTCAGACTCAACGGAGAGTACATGCCTAAGCTAAACTAGCCATGCAAAAACGCACAGGCCAATCAGCTTCTTCATAAATAGGCAGCTTGACACGCATACACTTGTTGTGTATGCTACTCCTACTTCAAGATGGCAACGGGTAAAATCCGCGCAGATACTGATATCACAAACCCCGCCAACGACATTATTTCTATGCCCGCACCCACGCCCGCCACCCGCCACCCGCCACGGGCTGCACAATGCGCCCGCTATCTGCGGGCATATTTTGTGGGCGGGCATGCCCGCATACCCGCCTTTGAATTGCATGGCGGGAAGACAACGGCGGACTGCGGGGCGTCTACAGCGGCCTGCGCGACGTCTACGGCGTCCTAGGTCGGAGCTTCCGAGCTTGGAGGACGCTGGCCGGAGTCAGAGCCTCAGAGCGGGGAGCACAACGGCCGGCGTCGGAGCCTCGGTGCAGGGAGGCCGGCATCCAGCCGGCGTCGGAGCAGGGAGGCCGGCGGCCGGCGTCGGGGAGCTGCGAGTGGGGTTCTGGGGGAGCCAGAAGGCGCGCGCTGGGAGCGGAGCAGCAGCGCTCGCCGCGACCTGTGAGTGGGGAGGACAGACTGTCGAACCTGAGGCGCAACCGTGCGTCCGAGGCTTCGCGCGACACCGCGACCACCAAGGGGAGGTGGGTCGCGTGGGTAAGGATGGGTGACGACGGCTGCTGGCTGAGTGGTGGGATCAGGAATTTGGATGAGGAGCCCTAGAATCTAAAGCTTATATACCTCTTCGGCAGTGGTCCCACATGTCAGTGCGGGTTTGCAGGTGCGAGCATGCTCTTTTCTTACCCGTGTAGCTTTGCCTGTTGGGCACAACTTTCTACCGCACCCACCAGGTCGGGTGCCCGCGAGTACGCGGATATTTTCTACCCGTTGCGATCTTTATTCCTACTAGCTATCTGCCGATCCAATCACTCGTCCACACTACTACAGAAAAGATTGGTAGCAACGTCTCCTTTTTTAGGGATGACTCTATATTAAGTCGCCCCTTAAAATGGTTCCAAACGAACTGCCCCTACAAATCTATTTGTAGGAGCTGCTGGTGTTATCAACCGTCCCACCTGAAAGGGGACCGTGACGCCTAAGAGGTGGGTGAATTAGGCAACTTAAAACTCTAACTTTAAACTATGACCTCTTTTTCTATTCTTAGCAAAACCTATATAAAAGATAAACTATCTAAATGTGCAACTACGGTTTGCTAGTGTGTTGCTATCTCTACCGCAAAAGGAGTTATGCAAACAATATAAATGCGGAAGCTAAAGAGTAAGGTAGAGATATGAAAACTTCCGTCGATGACTCCGGTATTTTTACCGAGGTATCGAGAAGCGTGCAAGCTTCCCCCTAGTCCTCGTTGGAGCCCCTTACAAGCAATCCCTCGTAAGGGCCAAGCTCCCGGTCGGGTAACTAAGGATAGCCCCGGGCCTTCCCCACGCGCAAGTGGGTCTCCGGTGTGTGATCTCGCAAGACTACAAACCCCTACAATATACAACAATAGTGCGTGCAAGCACCGAGTGGTAAGAGGTATGCAAACCTCACTAAACACTAGGCCTAAACCTAGAGCAAACACATAAGCGGTGGTCTAATCAATCTAAGCACTTCGTAAAGCACCTACTCTAATCACTTAATGAATCACTAAGTACTATGCAAGTGGAGATCACTAAAATAGTATATCAACACCCTTGGTATGTTTCCTTAGCTCTACTCAACTCAAATGGCTGGATGGGGGGCTATTTATAAGCCCCACTGAGAAAGTAGTCGTTGAGGATAAAAGCTCAGCTTTCTGCTACTGACCAGACGCTGATCACATCTTGACCGGACACGTTGATCGAACTCTAGGCTGAGTCCGGTCATCATCGACCGGACACGTCCGGTCGCGCTGGCGCTGCTCTGGAACCTTTCTGGATTCGATCGGACACTACACCTCGTGTGTCCGGTCATCCAGTCTGCTGCGTTCGGTCACGCTAAAAACATTGCCATGACGATAAACAGTATCACCGGTGCGTCCGGTCACTGCTTTGCTCAGTGTCCGGTCACTGCTGCTCAGCGTTTGGTCACAGCTGTCGACGCCTGCTGTTGCCTGTTACCGGTGCGTCTGGTCACTCATAGAGCCACATCTGGTCACCTCTGTCGGGCTTGTTTCTTCGTAATCTTGCATCTGGCTTGGTTCCAATCTTCATGCTTGGACTTTGCTAGACCTTGGATGTCTTCTATGCATCTTCACATGTCTTTCTTGAGGTGTTGATCATCGGATCATCACATCGTCTTCGTCCAAGTCACGTTTTGTATCCTATTGAACTACAAAATAAATACTTGCAAATCCATTAGTCCAATTTGGTTATGTTGGTCGTCAAACACCAAAATCCAAAGTAAATGGGTCTAGGATCCATTTTCCTTGCACCACTGCTACAAATAGACGTCGAATATTAAATATTAAGTGCTAAAATTTGAATTTTTCAAACGACCTCAGATGGAGAAACGATCAAAATAAAAGTTGTAGATCTCGAAAAGTTATAGAACTTTGTTGTTTATAACTTTTTCATTTAAAATTATTTACTATTTTAAAATACTGTAAATTTAGTTTTTAAATTGTTAAAGAAGTCTGATTTCTATTTTTAGTCCCTGTCTAAAACTTGTAACTAGTCTTTCTCCTTCATACTAACTTCCAATTTGATGATTTTTTTCATAAATTTTTCTAAAATCATGCTCTATCAATTTATTATGTTCTTACAGCTATTATTTTGGTCATTTTTTCATATGACTTTCTTTTATCAATTCAAAATTTGAATTTGAAAAAATGGCAACTTCAAACAATATTTTGAATGAGTAAATTATTTTAGCAGAAAAAGTCATGAACATAAAAGTTGTATAACTGATCAAGATCTACAACTTTTATTTTAGTCATTTGTTCATCCGATAAAGTAGTAGTAAACATTGTTCATAAATTTACTACTACTTCGTCGGATGAACAAATGACTAAAATAAAAGTTGTACATCTTAACGAGCTCTATAACTTTTATGTTGATGACTTATTCAGCAGAAATCATTTACTGTTTCAGAATATCGTTTGAAATTGTCATTTTTTAAAATTTAAATTATGAGTTGTTCAAACAAAGTCACATGAAAGGATGACCAAAATGAAAACGGTAGATCTCAAAAAGTTATAGAACTATGTAGTTGATAATTTTTCATTTGAAATCATTTTATCAAGGAAAACTATGTTTGAACTTCTTAAATTTGAAATTTAATTTTCTCAAATGACATAGGATGGAGAGACAACCTAAATGAAAGTTGTAGAACCCAAAAAATTATACAACTTTATAATTGACAACTTTTTGATTTGATATCATCTTTTCATGGAAAACTACATTTGAATTTCTTAAATTTAAATTTTGAATTTTTCAAATGACTCCGGATGGAGAAACAACAAAAAACAAAAGTTATAGATCTCAAAAAGTCATATAACTTTGTGGTTGACAACTTTTTAATTTGAAATCATCGTGTCAAAGAAAAGTATGTTTGAATTTCTCACATTTCAAGTTCGAATTTTTTAAACGACCTTGGATGGACAAATAACAAAAACAAAAATCATAGATCTTGAAAAGTTATACAACTTTGTAGTTGACAACTTTTTTATTTGAATTTGTTTAGGGTCTCAAACACACAATTTAAACTCATTTGACAATAATATGAGGAGAAAGAAAATCCATTATAGACACAAGTAAGTGTAAGTGCAGTGGTTAGAATAGTACTGCACGAGAGGGAGGCCGCAGGTTCAAATCCCATTGGCCACAAAGTGCACGAGAAACACCGCTTGCGACTTAAAAAATTGTGGCCCAGATTAAAATAAAACTTGCTATTTTTGGCTGACAGGTGGGGGCCTCCTTGGATAAAAAATTGCTATTTTTTAGCCCGAATTCATGATTTTTGGAAAACTGATTTATAGGGATGGCTAGCCAACCGCCCCTAGAACACCGCGACTTGCGACTTCAAAAAAATTTGTGGCCCAGATTAAAATAAAATTTGACATTTTTTGACTGACAGGTGGGGGCCACCCCAGATAAAATTGCTATTTTTTGCCTAAATTCATGATTTCTGAAAAAATGATTTGTAGGGGCAGTATAAATCGTCCATTTGTAGAGACGGTTAGATAGGGGTGGCTGACCCAATCGCCTCTACAAATAGTTGTGAGCCACCTCTATAGAGCTGCTTTACTGTAGTTGAAAGCTCTAGTTTGGTTTCGGTAAATTGATGAAACCCTAAGTGTTAACCTAATTTATCAAGTGATCATGATATAGGTAGCACACTCCAAGTTGCGAAGCAAACAAAGATCATAGCATGATGAAGATGATGCCATGGTGATGATCGAGTGCTCGGACTTGGAAAGAAGAAAGAGAAAAACAAAAAGCTCAAGGCAAAGGTATAAACCATATGAGCTATTTTGTTTTGGTGATCAAGACACTTAGAGAGTGTGATCACATTTATGGTTGATAGCCATACTATTAAGAGGGGTGAAACTCGTATCGGAATGCGGTTATCAAAGTGCCACTAGATTCTCTAACTCATTGCATATGCATTTAGGATCTAGTGAAATGCTAACACCCTTGAAAATATTTGTGAAAATATGCTAACACATGTGCACAAGGTGATACACTTGGTGGTTGGCACATTTGAGCAAGGGTGAAGAAGTTAGAGGTGAAATGGAGTTGGTCGCAATGATGCTGGCGTCGGTCAAAGGACCAGACGCTGGGTCGCTCAGCGACCGGACGCTGAAGGGCAGCGTCCAGTCGTGTTGTCGGACGGCACAGTAATTAGGGTTAAGCACCGGACACTGGGGTGTGTCCGGTCAAGCATGACCGGACGCGTCCGGTCGGCAAAAACATGTTTTGGACCCTTACTGTAAATGACCGGACGCTGAGGGTCCAGCGTCCGGTCAACTCTGTCAGAGCATCCGATCAACATTTCGACCGTTGAGATCAAACGTTCACTGTTGAACGCAAGAGACACATGGCCGCCATCGGGTGACCGGACGCTGAGGAGCAACGTCCGGTCAATAGGACCGGAGCGTCCGGTCACCCCGATCAGTGCCCAGTGAAGGGGTACAACGGCTCTATTTCGTGGGGGCTTCTATTTAGGCCCCATGGCCGACTGTAGCTCACAACTCTTGGCTATTTGTATTGACATAGCAACCTTGTGAGCTTAGCCAAAGCCCTCCCACTCATCTCCATCATTGATTCATCATCATAGTGAGATTGGGAGTGATCCAAGTGCATTGCTTGAGTGTTTGCATCTAGAGGCACTTGGTGTTCGTGTTTCGCTATGGATTTCGCTTGTTACTCTTGGAGGTTACCGCCACCTAGACGGCTTGGAGCAGCGAGGATCATCGAGCGGAGGGTGGTGATTGTCTCCGGCCCCGATCGTGGTGATTGTGAGGGGTTTTTGACCTTTCCCCGGCGGAGAGCCAAAAGGTACTCTAGTGGATTTCTCGTGGCTTGTGTGATCCTCATCTTGTGTTGGTTGTGTGGCACCCTATTGAGGGTTTGGCGTGTGAAGCCAATTAGCGCGTGAACCTCCAAGTGAGTGAATCTCCACAACGAGTACTAGCTTATCGGCAAGCAAGTGAACCTCGGTAAAAATCATTGTATTCATCCTTTGATTCCGAGGTGATTGGTCTTTATTGATATTGATTCTTGTGATTGATTGGTTCACTCCTCGACATGGCGGTATAACTCTCTTGATCACTCTCTTTACTTTACCGCAAACTAGTTGACAAGCTCTTTAGTGTAGCTAGTTGTGAGAGCTTGCTTGCTTGGTTGGTGTGGCTCTTTAGTTAGCCTTTGAGAGCACACTAACATAGGGTAGTGTCATAGCTATTGTGTGAATTGACACTATCTAAACTAGAATTGTGGTAGGTGGATTGCATTTTGAGTAGGCTAGCGCAACACTTGCTTCGCTTCATAATTTTCTAACCTTTTGTTAAGTGTTGGTGTAGAAATTTTTATTAGGCTATTCACCCCCCTCTAGCCATTAGGACCTTTCAAGTGGTATCAGAGCCAAGGTCACCATTATTTGAGGCTTAACAACCTTCGGTGTTAAAATGGCTCAAATCAACAACTCCAAGAAGCCACCCCAATTTGATGGTACAAATTATCCTTACTGGAAGTCAAAGATGACTACACATATCAAGTCAATCAATAGAAAAGTGTGGAAGGTAGTTGAAACCAAAATTGAGATTGGTGATCTGGAGAATCCCACCGCCGCCGAAGAAGTGCTTCTCCAAAACAATGATATTGCTCTAAGTGTCATTCATGATGCAATTGATGAAAGAACATTTGAGCAAATCAAGAATATTGAGATGGAACATGAAGCTTGGAAGAATCATTTGAGGGCACTCAAGTCGTGAAGGGTGCAAAGGCATACATCCTCAAAGAAAAGTTTGCAAGCTTCAAGATGAAGGAGGATGAGAGTGTGCCGGAGATGTTTCATAGGCTTCAAGTGCTTATCAATGATCTCAAAGCACTTGGAGAAGAGGTGAAGGACAAGGACTTCTCCCACAAGTTCTTGAGATGCTTACCTTCAAGATTCGGCACATTGGTCACTATTCTAGTAAGGAGTGGTTTGGACACCATGACACCAAACCAAGTATTGGGAGATATCATGACTGATGATACATATAGAGATGAAGATGAGAAGGAAGAAAAGAAGGAGAAGAAAGATGAGAAGAAGAAGAGCATGGCATTCAAGGCCACATCATCAAGGGGCAAAGCTAAACAAGAGACATCAAGTGAAGAAGATGAATCTTGGGATGATGATGATGATGATGATGAGAAGATGGCTCTCTTTGTCAAAAGATTTAGCAAGTTCATGGTGAAGAAGGGCTACCATGCAAGAAGAAAGAAATCTCCATTCAAGAACAAAGAAGAGTCAAGAAGGTGCTTCAAGTGTGGAAGCAAAGATCATCTTGTTGCTCAATGCCCATAAAATAGCGACAATGATGATGACAACAAGAAGAACAAGAAGAAGGACAAGAAGGAAAAGAAAGAGAAGAAGGACAAGATGGCATTCAAGAAGAAGAAGGGTGGTTCATATGTAGTCACTTGGGATAGTGATGCTTCCTCAAGTGATGATGATGATGATAGTGATGATAACAAGACCACCAAGAAGAAGGTTCTTGCAAGCATTGCTATCAATGAGAAGCCTTCTCTCTTCGAATCTTCATCATGCTTCATGGCTAAGGCCACTAAGGTACAATCTTGTTATGATGAAAGCGATGAAGAACATGTTGATGATAATGAACATGAAAATGAAAATGATAGTGATAGTGATGATGATAAACCTACTAAGGACGAATTATTTGACATGCTAGAAGATGCTAAAGAACACTTTGACATTAAGAGAAGGGAATGCAAGAGCTTGAATAAGGAGGTAAAAGCCCTTGATGAGCTCAAAGCAACTCATGAGAAGCTAGAGGAAGCCCATGAGAAGCTTGGCAAAGCTCACAAAAAGCTTGAAAAAGCTCATTCTTCTTCGCTTAAAGAGCAAAATAAAAAGAAGCATGTTGAAACTTGCAATGTAGGTTTAACTTGTGATATAATTGATGAATCACTATCTATGCCTATCATTGTTGCTCCCACTAACCCTTCTTGTAGTACTTCCACTTCTACCTCATCTAGTAGTGATGGTCTCACTTGTGATGCCTCACTAGTGGTTGAGAATGAGAACCTCAAGAAGGAGGTCACTAAGCTCACTCACACCTTAGCTAAGGCTTATGGTGGTGAGGACCGCTTGCTTATGTGCTTGGGTAGCCAAAGAGCTTCTCTCTACAAAGAGGGATTGGGCTATAACCCCAAGAAAGGCAAAGCGGCCTTTGCTCCTCACAAGACTAGTTTTGTGAAGAACAACGGTCGGTTTTGCACTAGTTGTAAGCAAGTGGGTCACAAAGAGCAAGAATGCAAAAACAAGAGCAAAAATGCTAATGTATCCTCTATTAAGCTTGATTCATGCTATATGCTTACTAAGAGTACAAATGGTGTGAAGGCTAAGTTCATTAGTAAACCATGGATAGGCTCAAAGAAGAAAGCCATTTAGGTACCAAAGAGCCTAGTGACTAACCTTCAAGGACCCAAGCAAGTTTGGGTACCTAAAAAGAATTGATCTTCTTTTCTAGGTCAATTACAAAGCCGGAGGAAGGCATTGGGTTCTTGATAGTGGGTGCACTTAACACATGACCAATGATGCAAGAATATTCAACTCAATCAACACCAATGGCAATGATGGTTATGATAGTATCACATTTGGTGACAATGGCAAAGGCAAGGTCAAGGGACTTGGTAAGATTGCAATATCCAATGACATGAGCATATCCAATGTGTTGCTAGTAGAGAGCTTGAACTTCAATTTGCTATCCGTGGCTCAATTGTGTGATCTTGGATTCAAATGCATATTTGGGGTAGATGATGTAGAAATCATAAGTGTAGATGGCTCTAACTTGATCTTCAAAGGCTTTAGATATGAGAATCTATACTTGGTTGATTTCAATGCTAGTGAAGCTAGATTATCTACATGCTTGTTCACTAAGTCTAGCATGGGTTGGTTAAGGCATAGAAGGCTTAGTCATGTTGGAATGAAACAATTGAATAGATTGGTTAAGCATGACTTAGTTAAAGGCTTGAAAGATGTTGTGTTTAAAAAGGATAAGCTTTGTAGCTCTTGTCAAGCCGGCAAACAAGTTGGAAACACCCATCCTAAGAAAAGCATGATGAGCACTAGTAAAGCATTTGAGTTATTGCACATGAATTTTTTTGGGCCAACATAATACACTAGTATCGGTGGAAACAAATATGGATTTGTGATAGTGGATGACTACACTAGATACACATGGGTATTCTTTCTAGTGGACAAAAGTGATGTGTTTGCAACATTCAAATCATTTGTTAAGGGCATTCACAATGAGTTTGAAACAACCATCAAGAGAGTTAGAAGTGACAATGGTAGTGAGTTCAAGAATACTAGAATTGATGAGTTATGTGATAAATTTGGAATTAGACATCAATTCTCGGCCAAATACACTCCACAATCAAATGGCCTTGTTGAGAGGAAGAATAGAACACTTATTGATATAGCAAGGTCTATGCTTAGTGAGTACAATGTGAGTCAATCTTTTTGGGCTGAAGCTATCAACACGGCTTCCTATTGTAGCAAATGTCTCTATTGTCACAAATTGAAAGAGAAGACACCATATGAGCTCTTGAATGGTAGAAAGCCCAACATTGCATATTTTTAGGTCTTTGGTTACAAATGCTATATCTTGAAGAAAGGGACTAGATTGGGCAAGTTTGACAAGAAATGTGATGAAGGATTCCTATTTGGCTATTCCACTACAAGCAAAGCATATAGAGTTTGGAATTTGGATAGTGGTAGTGGTACTCTTAAGGAAGTTCATGGTGTTGAATTTGATGAAACCAAGGGTTCACAAGTAGAGAATGAGAACTTGGAAGATGTTAGAGGCATTCAACTTTCAAATGCCATGAAGAACATGGATATTGGTGAATTGAGGCCTAGGCAAATGAATGATGATGAAGATGATCAAGTGCAAGTGCTCTCCAACTCAAATGTGCAAGATGATACAAATCAAGCTAGTACAAGTGGATCTCATGACAATGAACAAGATTAAGTGGCTAGTACATCATCTCAACCCAATGATCAAGCAAGTGCAAGCAATCAAGTTCTAATCCTCCAACCAACCAATATTGCAAGAGATCATCCATTGGACACTATCATTGGTGATATTTCAAGAGGTGTACAAACAAGATCAAGATTGGCATCATTTTGTGAACACTTCTCATTTGTGTCATCCATTGAAGCAAAGAATATAGATGAAGCTTTGAAGGATGTTGATTGGGTGAATGCTATGCATGAAGAATTGAATAACTTCATAAGAAATCAAGTATGGGAATTAGTAGAGAGACCAAAGGGACACAATGTGATTGGAACCAAATGGGTCTTTAGAAACAAGCAATATCAAGATGGGATAGTAGTAAAGAATAAAGCAAGATTAGTAGCACAAGGCTATACACAAGTTGAAAGTGTTGACTTTGAAGAAACATATGCCCCAGTTGCTAGATTGTAAGCAATTTGAATCTTGCTAGCCTATGCTTGTGCCCACAACATCAAGCTCTATCAAATGGATGTTAAGAGTGCATTTCTCAATGGCTACATCAATGAAGAAGTATATGTAGAGCAACCTCCCAGTTTTGAAGATGATAAGAAGCCCAACCATGTATACAAGTTGAAGAAGGCTTTGTATGGATTGAAACAAGCACCGAGAGCAAGGTGGACACCACTTTTTTCATCAAGAAGATTAGAAAAGATCTATTTGTTTTGCAAATCTATGTTGATGATATCATATTTGGATCAACCAATCAAGATTTTTGTGATGAGTTTGGAAATATAATGGCTAATGAGTGTGAGATGTCCATGATTGGAGAATTGAGTTACTTTCTTGGTCTTCAAATCAAGCAATTGAAACATGGTACATTTGTAAGTCAAGGCAAGTACATCAAGGACATGATCAAGAAGTTTAATATGAGTGAAAGTAAAGCCATTAGCACACCAATGGGAACCAATGGCAACTTGGATAGTGATGCAAGTGGCAACATGGTGGATCAAAAGTTGTATCGGTCTATGATTGGAAGCCTACTCTATGTGACCGCATCAAAGCCGAATGTCATGTTTCGTGTATGCGTGTGTGCAAGATTTCAAGCCTCACCAAGAGAAAGTCATTTGAAGGCTACAAAGAGAATATTGAGGTACTTGAAGCATACACCAAATGTTGGTTTATGGTATCCCAAAGGAGCAAAGTTTGAGCTAGTTGGTTACTCTGACTCGGACTATGCGGGATGCAAGGTTGAAAGGAAGAGCACCTCGGGCACATGTCAATTGTTGGGAAGATCACTTGTTTCATAGTCATCAAAGAAGCAAAATAGTGTTGCATTATCAACCGCCGAAGCCGAATACATATCCGCCGGTAGTTGTTGTGCACAAATACTTTGGATGAAGGCCACTTTGAGTGACTTTGGAATTAAGTTCAAGAAAGTGCCATTGCTATGTGACAATGAGAGTGCAATTAAGTTAACAAACAATCTAGTTCAACATGCAAGAACAAAGCACATTGATGTCCACCACCATTTCATAAGAGATCGCCAACAAAAAGGGGACATTTGCATTGAGAGTGTAGGCACCGAAGATCAACTTACCGACATATTCGACAAGCCATTGGATAAGAAAAGGTTTTGCAAGCTAAGGAATGAGTTAAACATATTGGATTTCTCAAATATGTGTTGATGCCCCCCCACTCATATGACATGCCTCTCCTTCGAGCAATCCAAGGTAAAAGTTGATTGGCATGATAATACATCTTTGCTAAGGACATGATTAGTGCATCTAGTCACATTTTCAATTTTATTAGGATCTTTCAAGTGGTTCTATTTTATTAGGCTCATTCATGAAAATCAAATGATTTTGATGTTTATATGATATCACTATTGCTTCTATGCTTGACTTGATCTAGTGATAGCATATGACATGTTTATGGGCTTGTAAACCTAGTGTTTAATCTAGAAAATAAGCTATAAGTATTTAACTCAACATGGTACAAGATAACCCTTATTTGGAGGTGTGAAGAAGCTTGTCCTTGGATCAAACCGAGTTAGATATCTTTGGCAAATGATCTAGATTGGACCAAATTTGGGAAAATTATCCTCACCCCATTGATTGACATTGATAATCTCGACCCTACAAGTAATACTATCTATATCTTGAACCTTTGTGGTCATTGATGACAAAGGGGGAGAGAAACAAAGATAGTAGTAAAAATAGTGAAAAGGGGGGAGAAATATCATAAAGGGAGAGAAACATAAAGATATATTTGATATATGACATAGGGGGAGAAAAGTGACAAAGGAAAGGGATCAACTAAAATTTAGAGCACATAAGTAGGGGGAGCAAGCTCATGAACTTGTATGGTGCATTTTAATGTGCATTTCATATGTTTTGCTTGCATGGCACAAGTTTTAAATTTTGATATCCATGCTTGTGTGGTGTATGATAATTGTAGGATTGAATGATGAAATGAAAAACTAGCATGCATAGGTTATATAGTGATTTCATTTTCAAGTGTTGTTTCCAAGTGGTATCAAGCTAACCATGATGCTAAGGATGGTATAATGGTGTACTCCGATTGGTATCACGCTTCAAAGGTCCATCTTTTACACCTTAGCATCATGTGGTAAACATTGACTCCTATATTTCCTATCTAAGCATATGTGCAAGCTACAATCCAAACTCTTAGCACATATGTAGGGGGAGCAATTGCTACCATTTGGGGTTCATGAAACTTGTCCATATCCTTTTACACATGGTAAATATGCTTGGACAAGCAACATGAATTCAATTGAATTTTAATTCATATCTTTGTATAAGGGTTGTCATCAATTACCAAAAAGGGGGAGATTAAAAGCTCTAGTTTGGTTTTGGTAAATTGATGAAACCCTAAGTGCTAATCTAGTTTATCAAGTGATCATGATATAGGTAGCACACTCCAAGTTGTGAAGCAAACAAAGGTCATAGCATGATGAAGATGATGCCATGGTGATGATCGAGTGCTCGGACTTGGAAAGAAGAAAGAGAAAAATAAAAAGCTCAAGGCAAAGGTATAAACCATAGGAGCTATTTTGTTTTGGTGATCAAGACACTTAGAGAGTGTGATTATATTTAGGGTTGATAGCCATACTATTAAGAGGGGTGAAACTCGTATTGGAATGCGGTTATCAAAGTGCCACTAGATGCTCTAACTCATTGCATATGCATTTAGGATCTAATGAAATGCTAACACCCTTGAAAATATTTGTGAAAATATGCTAACACATGTGCACAAGGTGATACACTTGGTGGTTGGCACATTTGAGCAAGGGTGAAGAAGTTAGAGGTGAAATAGAGTTGGTCGCAATGATGCTGGTGTCGGTCAAAGGACCGGACGCTGGGTCGCTCAGTGACCGGACGCTGAAGGGCAGCGCCCGGTCGTGTTGTCGAACGGCACAGTAATTAGGGTTAAGCACCAGACACTGGGGTGTGTTCGGTCAAGCATGACCGGACGTGTCCAGTCGGCAAAAACATATTTTGGACCCTTACTGTAAACGACCAGACGCTGAGGGTCCAGCGTCCGGTCAACTCTATCGGAGCGTCCGATCAACATTTTGACCGTTGAGATCAAACGTTCACTGTTGAACGCAAGAGACATGTGGCCACCATCGGGCGACCGGACGCTGAGGAGCAGCGTCCGGTCAGTAGGACCGGAGCGTCCGGACACCCCGATCAGTGCCCAGTGAAGGGGTACAATGGCTCTATTTTGTGGGGGCTTCTATTTAAGCCCCATGGCCAGCTGTAGCTCACAACTCTTGGCCATTTGCATTGACATAGCAACCTTGTGAGCTTAGCCAAAACCCTCCCACTCATCTCCATCATTGATTCATCTTCATAGTGAGATTGGGAGTGATCCAAGTGCATTGCTTGAGTGTTTGCATCTAGAGGCACTTGGTGTTCGTGTTTCGCTGTGGATTTTGCTTGTTACTCTTGGTTGTTGCCACCACCTAGATGGCTTGGAGCAGTGAGGATCGTCGAGCGGAGGGTGGTGATTGTCTTCGGCTCTGATCGTGGTGATTGTGTGGGGTTCTTGACCTTTCCCCAGCGGAGAGTCAAAAGGTACTCTAGTGGATTGCTCATGGCTTGTGTGATCCTCATCTTGGGTTGGTTGTGCGGCAGCCTATTGAGGGTTTGGCGTGTGAAGCCAATTAGCGTGTGAACCTCCAAGTGAGTGAATCGCCACAATGAGGACTAGCTTGTCGGCAAGCAAGTGAACCTCGATAAAAAATCATTGTGTTCATCCTTTGATTCTGAGGTGATTGGTCTTCATTGATATTGATTCTTGTGATTGATTGGTTCACTCCTCGACGCGGCAGTATAACTCGCTTGATCACTCTCTTTACTTTACCGCAAACTAGTTGACAAGCGCTTTAGTGTAGCTAGTTGTGAGAGCTTGCTTGGTTGGTTGGTGTGGCTCTTTAGTTAGCCTTTGAGAGCACACTAACATAGGGTAGTGTCATAGCTATTGTGTGAATCAACACTATCTAAACTAGAATTGTGGTAGGTGGCTTGCATTTTGAGTAGGCTAGCGCAACACTTGCTTCGCCTCATAATTGTCTAACCTTTTATTAAGTGTTGTTGTAGAAATTTTTATTAGGCTATTCACCCCCCTCTAGCCATTAGGACCTTTCAGTAGTGCCATGTACATGATCCTCAAGCCTTCGATTGTAACATGTCCCCTTACCAAAACCAATGTGACGGTCACACTGTCGTCTCTGTGTCCCCTTCGGCTCCTAGGTCTTCCAGCAGCACATTCAGCGCCACCCTCATGCTGGTCCGTAGAACCATGTAACACCCCTGGTGTTAGTCTTGCCTAATTGCACTTGCATTTCATGATCATGAGCATCCTTCATCCATTCATGAGCATATATCACTTGAAACATGTGAAACATGACTATGAAACAAAAGTATCATTTCAATTGTTTTTCATCGTTTCAGTACCTTTAGTGCTTGATTATTGTATGACCAATGTATGATATGGCTAAATATATTGTTAATCATCTTAACTATGCTTAGAAAGTCATTAGGAACAATGTTCATGTTGATCATTTTGCCTAATTAAGTTTCCAAGTCATGGGTTGACTTGTTTTGACCCTAGGACCCTTTGGTTTGACTGTTCAAAAAGTACCACTTAGAATGTTTGCATGTCTGAGCAACCTAAAACAAAGTTGTAGCAAATTATATAAGGAACAAAAGTTATTTTGTGACCAAGTCATGAAAATGTGCACAACATGCTCAAAACGGTCCCACAAGTCAGAAATTGGGTTGGGTTCAACACTTAGAAATTTCTAAGTATAAACTCCATTTTTCAGTTTCTTGAACACAACTTTGGCATGATTTTACTCTCTGTCCTTTGCGAATTAGACATTGATCTCTAAATGAGTTTTGTAGCTGGCATGTAGGTGTACAACTTTTGTTTTGAATTCTTTCGCTAAAGATCAACGGATTAGGAGATAGAGCACCATCATTTGGCGCTGTCAATCAGTTCCTTGTCCTCTGAATCGATCTACAGTGTTCCGGCTTCAGTCAGTTCATGGCCGACCAAGGTCAGATGGTGGCCGCCGCGTGTCCGCCACGCGCTCGGCTTGCCCTGACCACGCAGCGCGCTGGCTGGCTTGAAGAGGAGCGCGCCCTGCTGCCCTCCGCACGTGCTCTGCCCTCATTCACCCCTCCGTGCCTTCCCCATTCGCAGCCATAGCGCACCGCCGATGCCATCAGCTCCGCCGAGCTCGCTCGAGCTCGCCGTGGCGCCACAGCCACCACCATCCAACCCGTAGCTCCGCCATCGCCTCACGGAGCCAGCCAAGCTGTAGGTGAGCGACATTGTCGAACCGTGCACCACCGCGGCATGGCCACCATGGTCGCCACCGGTGATCTCACGCGGTCCCGCCTGACCGCTTCACCGTAGCCGCTAGCCATAGCATAGGAAGGTCCGCCTTGTTTACCAAGAGCTTACGCGCGCCTTGTATGGCCACCAACCGTCAGGGTTCACCAGAGCACCACCGTGCGCCATGGCTGAGCCACCGTGGGCCATGGCCGGCATCCCTGGAGTCCACTAGAGTCTAGTTTTAGGGGTACTATGGATGCGAGAGGCCGAGGTGAGCACGCCGGTGTCGTCGGGTTCACCGGAGAACTCGCCGTCGGTGAATTCCGCAGCTGCTGCGCCGTCGTCCCCCTCCGTCCCCTATTTTCTCTCGCTGACGTGCGGGCCCCTTTTGTCAGTCGCCGCTGCTGCGAGGGAACCGGAGCTGGGCTGCGCCGTTCTGGGCTGTGTGCGCGCACAGTCGTGGGCCGCCTAAGCCGTTCGGGCGGGCCTAGTAGCGTTTAAATGAATTGTTTTCCATTTATTCTTTATTATTTAAAATTTGAAATGGTTTGAAAAATGTTTGGGTACTCAAAGTTGTTCCAAACCTGTTAAAATAAATTTGTCTAGGTTCCTTATCATCAGATCTACTTGGGAAAAATTGTGCATGTCATTTTTGAGATACTTTGATGTAGAATTTTATTTAATCATGAATATTGCTGATAACTTGAAAAATATGTAGAAAAATCTATAGGCTTCAGAAAAATATGATTCCAAGTTTGTTAATCTTCTTATGTCATGTATTTGCTAGGAAAAATATGTTTCATGCATGTGCTGTGGGAAAATTTTGAGGTGTAGTTCAAGTACCTTTAATAGCTGATTTTTGTTATTTTTGCTAGAGAGCAAACTTTGTATAAAACATGCATGTGATAATTTTTGTACAGTCATTGTATGCTATGAAGAACATAGGAAAAATACTAACTCTGTTGTTTGACACTTTTCACAGTACAAAGTATTTTCATGTACAAAATCATGCCATAGCTTGTGATTTTTGTGTAGGCTAATCCACTCATTCAAACACCATGAAAATCTGATGGTAGACTTCTTAGGGTAATACTATGCTGTAGTAATTTTCTAAGATTTTTCTAAGCAAGAAAAATAGAGGTTGCTATTCAAACCTATTATTAATTAGGCTTTAATTAAGCATTGCTTTATGTGTTTAAGAAATTAGCAAAGCTTTGGTGTATCGTTGAAGCATTTAATAAAATGTGTTGAATTAACATATTAGTAGTAGAAGAGAATGCAGTAGATGACATGTGCTTGTAGTATATTTTCTTGGATGATATTGACTACCTTGCATTCAAACATATCCATTGTATTCATCTCATCCGATGCACCGATTACATAAGCACTTACGCACATTGCATCATACAGGATCGCAAACCGAGAACCCCGTCGTCATACCCGAGGAGCCCGAGGAGTAGTTTGAGGTGCAGCCATAGGAAGTGCCAGAAGCCGACGAGGAGGACGTTGAGGAACTTCCGGAGTGCCCCGATCACCGTCCGAGCTCCTTCAAGAGAGGCAAGCCCTAGAGCATTTTCTCCCGGTTTGCAATTATTAATTAAATGCTTTACTTTAATTGATGCATTACGTTCAGGAGTTGTTTGCAACCGTTGATGCATTATACCTTGTTTACCTTTGTTATACTATATCCTTGTTACCCTGGTATCCGCAGTCGAGTCAATGCTTAGCTGGCTTAGACCGGTAGAAGTCAGGTGATTTTCTGTCACCTGCGAGCTATAGGTGGTTACCTGGATCTGCTTGGATGACTATGAAGTCATGGTATAACTAAGTGTTAAATGAAGTTGAGACCGGACAGAGACTTGCAGAGTTTTGGACTGTAGTGCTTTCCGTCTGTGTCGATTAAGGACCGACCGTTGTTGGGCCTCGAGTCATGTTGAACGCATGCCTTACATTTAGCTGGCCGGATAAAGTACCTTTCGACCGTGAAGCTGGGAGATTTTTCGGGCCGAGTAGATTGCCCGCAATGCACTGTGCCGAAGCAGGTGTGGTAGGACACGGGGGCGGGATGATAAGACCAAAGTGCAGTCGGTCGGCCCTCGGGTACATGTGGTTCCTAGCAAACTCGAGATTCCTAGAAAGTTGACTCGGTGATCAATATCTCACTTTAGCAGGTGAGTGAGGTTTGTGTAAGGAATAAATCACCAGCTGGTTAGGAATCGATTCGAATCGCCATCGCTCCTGGATAGTGAGCACTTGACTTGAGTGACTTCATCGTAGTAAATGTTTATGGAACACTTGGATAGTTATAATGAATATGACAGTATGGAAGTTGTTTAATGATCATTGGTTATCATTATCTGCTTAATCACATGTTTACTCTAGTATAGGTGCAAATCTAGTCGACAGGTTCATAATAATTAACTTGGCAATAATGCTTTTAGAAAGGTTCTTGAAATGCTAAAAATGCTTCTTTTGCAAATGAGTCAGCTACACTACTATAAAGCCCTTCATAATCCTTGGTGTCACTTATTTTCGGTTATGTCGGGTAAGTCTAGCTGAGTACCTTCTCGTACTCAGGGTTTTATTCCCACTTATTGCAGATGGGCAGATGTATTACGGCTACTGTATCAATTGCCTGTATCCTGCGATGGGTGATGCTTAGGACCATGGGCATGGTCATTCCTTACATCTCGTCTGATGCTTTTGTTGGAGATGATCATTCGCTGGCACTATATTTAAACTTCGCGTGAGTGTGTGTGTGTTTTGAACAAATGACTTCTGCTACTTTTATTCGAACTGGTTTTGTAATAACTATGTTGAAACTCTGATGTATCTGAGATTGTGAACTTTTATGTAATATGTGATGGTGACCGCTAAACTTATTACGATCTTGGCTGGAGTGGAAGTTGGTTTGAAATCCTTCGTGATTTCACTGACTACCGGGTTATATGGGCTTAAGTTTGCTAAATCGTCTGCTCTGGCGGATGATTTTCTTACTTAATTTCGTATAATTAGTCGGTTCTGTTACAAACCATTCCCTCCTTGCCCAGATGCTTGAGGGTAACGAAGGACCCGACCATCTCCCTCCCTCCCTGGCGGGACCTTGTGGTACTCCCTTGCGTTCACGTACACAGGGGCTGAAGCTACACTATAGTTAGGGGGTGCACATACACCCTTCCCCTAAAATGCAAAATCAATGAGTTTGGTTAAAATTTTACCATATATGCATCCCCGTGAGACATGTTTATGCACCCACAAGGCAAGTGCAACCCCTTTAACTTGCTCTAGCTTCGCCACTGCACGTACACATCAAACCTGATGAGGTCTGCGCCGTCCGCCTCGATGCCCTCGACCAGCACTACGCTGTCGGATGCCTCACCTCCGCCATCACTACCACAGTCAAAGGACATCGAGAAGCGGACGGACTCCGATACTACGCCAATAGGATTTTTAGGGGCAGGCTCAATACCGTTTATAGCAACAGGTTTGGTCAGTCACCTTACCAAATCGTTGATACAAATGGTTGATTTATAGGGCAGTTGGCCAGCCGCCCCTACCAATCCAATTTATATCCATTTTTTAGAAATCAAGAAATCAGGCCAAAAATACCATTTTTTAATCTGGGGAGGCCCCCCACTAGTCAGCCACCTGCACCGCCCACTCCGTTAAAGTCGTAAGTCACGGTATTTTTCATGGGAAAATCACGTGTTTCATGGCCGGTGGGATTCTAACCTGTGACCTCCCCTCGTGTGATACTCCTCTAACCACTGTATCTCACACTCACTTTTGTCCAATATATATTTTCTTTCCCCTCATATTATCCTCAACCGAGTTTAAATTGATTGTTTGAGGCCCTAAATGAATTCAAATGAAAAAGTTCTCAACTACAACGTTGTATAACTTTTGTATAACTTTCTAGAGTCTGCAACTTTTATTTTGATAGTTTCTCCATCCAAGGTCGTTTACAAAATTTGAATTTTAAATTTGAGAAATTCAAATATAGTTTTCCTTGACAAGATGATTTCAAATAAAAAAGTTGTCAGCTACAAAGTTGTATAACTTTTCGAGCTCTATAACTTTTACTTTAGTTGTTTCTCCATCTGAGGTTATTTGAAAATATTCAAATTTTAAATTTAAGAAATTCAAACGTAATTTTCCTTGATAAGATGATTTCAAATCAAAAAGTTATCAACTACAAAGTTGTATAACTTCTCGAGATTTATAACTTTTATTTTGGTTATTTCTCCATCCAAAGTCGTTTGAAAAATTCAAATTTCAAATTTGAGAAATTCAAACGTAGTTTTTCTTGACAAGATGATCTCAATTGAAAAAGTTGTCAACTACAAACTTCTATACTTTTTGAGATCTATAACTGTCGGGTTCATAAACCCGGGGTCCCTCATGGACCTTCTTCCTAGCAAAAGCTCAGCCTAGCAGACGACGTCGCGAACGACGCACAACTCTTGGGCCGGCCCAAAAATCTAACGACAGGCCAGAAGGGCGATCTAGTCTCTGATCGGATGTCTTGGCTAAGGAGGAACGACACTCGCTTCTAACTCTGGGCCGCCTCTCTGACTAGAAGGCCTAGCCAAGGAGGAACAACGCTCGCTTCCGACTCTGGCTCACCTCTCCAACCGGAAGGCCTGGTCAAGGAGGAACGACGCTCGCTTCTGACTCTAGCCCGCCTCTCCGACCAGAAGGCCTAACCAAGGAGGAACGACGCTCGCTTCCAACTTTGGCCCGCCTCTCCGACCGGAAGGCCTGGCCAAGGAGGAACGATGCTTGCTTCTGACTTTGGCCCGCCTCTCCAACCGAAAGGCACCTGTTTCTCTGACCAGGAGTACACCAAACCTCTGCTTATAGCTCTTCTCCGACTAGGAGGCCAGAGCCGACTGGGGAATGATCGATCGGGGATGCCCGCTCGGTGAAGACCCAGGAAACGAACACAGCAAATAAGGCAGGGCGCTCTAGTCAAACTGCAATACCAGTGACCGTACCCTGTACACCTGCAGAACAGTACTATCAGGTCATGTCAGAAGGGTACTTTATAACCTTCTAGACATGTTAGAACACCAATAGTGTTGTGGGCGCTGACATTTGACCTACAGTACGATAGGCGCCGACATTTGCCATACCAGAAGAACACGGTGGAACCAACCATATGCGTCCAGCCATCAACAATATTGTGGGTGCTAACAAACCGCCTTGTACTCGACGGCGTGGGCAACAAGACTAGGAAACACACACACACACACTCCCTTTCTCTCACTCTCTCTCTTGTAAAGCTGTCCCCTTCATCTATAAAAGGGGATGCGCTCTCTCCAAATGAAGGATCGATTCGGATAACGAACGACTCGAATGACCAACAACAAACAATAGATGGATCATTCTAATTCTCTCTGCTCGGCTTTAGCATTCTAAGGCCAAACAGAGCATACATGCAAACACTTAGCGCACGTCAGAGCTCCCATCACTCTTGGCCCTTTAGTCTGGAGTCTAACCGGACCTCTGATACCCCTATCTTACTCCCTCTTGTTTATAACCCCATAGCAATTTTCGGGCACCTAGGCTCAGGAATAAAGTCACCGACCGACTCAAACTGGACGTAGGGCACATTGCCTGAACCAGTATAAACCCTATGTCATTAAGTGCTAGGCCACATCCGATCACAACGTATGGCAAAACTACAAATATTTATGTGTTGGTCACTTTTCGCATCGACAAATGGCGCCGTCCATGGGGAAGACGCTGTATGTTCACACTTTTGGTCATCGGATGGCCCACCTTTCCACCGTCTTCGGCATGGCGAGCTCAAGCGATGCAACTCGCTTTGGCTCACTGGAGTTTCCCATGCTCCCACCTATTGGTATGTGGGTTCCTCCCATCTTCAAGCCGTATCAGGCCTTCCTCTTCAGAAGCCTGGACTTCGTCACTGACCGGCTCGGCGTACTACACCTCCACGAGGAGGCACTTGTTCCGGTGCCCATTGGAGGGGTGCCCTTCGTTGGCTCTAGGACTCCCGGCGACTTCAATGAGGAGGTGCATGTGGTTTGCTCCGAGCATACGCTGGGCTCAAACCCCGTTGTGAGTAACGTACATACTGTTCTTTACTCACTTTTTATATTTTCCACCGACTCTCCGGAGGGACCCCATTGTCATTGCCATGACTACCATGCAACCGGTTCTCCTATGACCTCGTGTCCCCCGTAGACGCGTACGCATGGGAGCTCCGAAAGATGCTAGCGTCGCCCCCTCTCACATCCGAATTCATGGGGATGGCAGGCCATGCTCCTACCTCTTTCCACAACCTCATGGATGATGATGTCGAGAGCGATGGCTCTAGCATCGGCAACATCATGGCACCTAGCCACCCTCTATCCCAGGAGTGCGCTATGGCAGACGCCCCAGGACAGCCGCCGGTGGTAGCAGAGTCTCTACAGACCCACACCCCTCTGGACCATCGTGTGGAGGCCCTCGCATGTGTGTAGGGGCACGACGAGCAGCAACAACAAAGGCGGTAGAACCAGCCACCACCTGCGCTGGTGCGCTCGGCACACCACATTGCGCCTCATGCGTGTAAACCAGCGAGCGATGCCCGGGGTCACGCCCGCCAGGTTTAGCGCAACATCATTGATGGGGGGAACTATCCTCCATAGTTCGCTTGGGCTGGCCAGAACATCGCTGCAGCGACGATGCTTCTGCGCGGCCTTCCCGAGCCTATCGACCCATAGGAGCAGGTGGTCCACCGGAACCTCCGGGCGCTGGTGGAGACTGCTGCCATTCAACAGGCAGAAAGCTCTGCGTCGTGCCACCAACTCACAACCTCCCTCCCCACCAGTGGAGCGGGGACACACCAGATGAATCACTTCATTCACTCACCACTACAGTAGTCGAGCACGGAATAGGAGGCCGTAGCGGCATCATGGCCTGATCTGGCGCCCGCTCCACACCGACCCCCTATGCACAAGCGGCTTGGACTGAACCGAGATGCTCGCAGCGTCATCAACAACCGACGTCGAGCCTGGCATGATGATGACCTCCATCGGGCGATGGTGAGAGTAGGCAGTACGGGTCCTGGCCGGACCATTAACGGGAGCGGTGAAACACAACCCAGGCATGGTCACTGACCGACGACCGAAGTCCCAGCCTAGATGGCCTAGGACCTTGGGCCTTTGGCCAACGCATCTAGAGAGCATTGTTCCCACAATGCTTCCGACTGCCTACCAACATCACCAAGTATACCGAGGAGACGAATCTCGATATATGGCTCGAAGACTACTTGGCTCGCCTGCTGAGCTAGAGGAGTGGATGATGACCACTTCATCATTCAATACCTCCCCATCTACATGGGAAAACATGTTCAAGCATGGCTTGAATTCCTCCCACATGACAACATCCACGACTGGGCGGACCTCAAGAGGATCTTCATCGAGAATTTTCTGGCGATGTATGTCCACCTTGGGAACTCCTAGGTCCTCAGGAGCTACCAGTAGGAGCCCAACGAGTCCCTACGGGATTACATCCATAGGTTCTCAAAGCAATGCAACTCCCTTCCTGATATCATTGATATGGATGTCATTAGTGCATTCCTCTACGGGATAACCTACGAGTCCCTGATCCACAAGCTTGGCTGCTTGAAGCCCTGTACCACTCGTGACCTGCTCGACATCACCACAAACCATGCCTCCAGTGAGGAGGCAGTCGGAGAGGTCTTCAATGAAGCCTAAGAATGAACCAAACCGATCCATAGGGTTCACACCATTCTTCATGGCCTACGGAGCTAAAGTAGTGCTGCCCTCCGACCTCGACCATGGCGCCCCAAGAGTGAAGGCCTTCAACCGCGACTGAGCCATGAAGTCTCAGCAAGATGCAGTCGACCTGCTTGAGGAGGCCTATAAGACGACCTTCATCCATTCTGCTCGCTACCAGCAAACTCTCTATAGGTACTATGAAAGGAAAGTCAGAGGGAGGATCCTCGAGGTCGAAGACCTCATGCTTTGAAGGACCCAATCGACTAAGGAGAAACACAAACTCTCTCCACCATGGGAAGGATCCTATACGGTGATCGAAGTGATCTGACCAGACGCCTACCGACTGAAGGACGACAATGATGATGTTCTCACCAACACTTGGAACATCGAACAGTTATATCGTTTCTTCCCCTAAAATTTGGTTTTACCATTTTCTTTCATTCAACGTTCACTCCTACAAAGCACCCCGGCCCGAACACTTTTGGCCCAGGTCGCTCGGGGGCTCCATGAGGGTGCGATACCACCTCTCTCTTTTACTATCATATAAGTAAATACTTTTTACCCGAACAAAAGGGTAGTCCGTAACTTTAATTACCCTATGTAACTTATGCTTCAAACATTCCAACCGATCACACCCTGCCACGACCTACGGTTATGAGCAGCTGAGCCTTATGGGCCATGTCTGGTTTCTTAAGGTTGCAGCCTACGGTTCAAATGGGCAGGTGCGAAAAAGAAAGAATAAAAAACAAAGCTATGCTAGGGTAAAAATAAGGAACGAATGGGACAAGCTGCCCCGAACGAAGTGATTCATCACAAAATGAAAATTGATGTATTCATCAAAACAACTGTTCACACGGGGGGCTTCCCCATGAACTTATCCTTTACATATGCTAAGTACCTCTACTCTAATTTCTACTATGGCTACCCAACGACATCGCTACTGGCTCGACCAGCGAAGATAAGGACTGCTCGGTCTCTGTCGCAATGATGTTTGGCTCGGTCGGAGGCGGGGCAATGTTCGCTTTCAACCCAGGCTTTGCTCCATCCACAGGCTAGATGACGTCTTCCTGGCATACACCTTCAGCCGCGCTCACATAGCGAGCCTCCATCACCCACTACGTGGAGACTTGCTCGGCCACCAACTGTGTGTATGGCAGCAAGCTTTCCCCGAGCGCATGGATGGCATTTGGGCTCCAGCCATCGACATACCCGCTAGAGATGGCGGCAAAGTCTAGGTCTGGGTGGTGCGTCACCACCGAAGTCAGCACCCCTGATGTCCTGTAAAACATCTCATCGGAGATAAGTGCCCAAACTTCATCCGGGGCCTCTGCTAGTTGGATGGCAGGCGTGCTAGTGCTTAGCACCGACTCGAACACCTCCGAGACGACAACCTGGGCAACATTGTAGATCTGGTCAAGCTCCCCCTCGAGAGCACGTCGCTCTTCAAGGGACTTGGCTAGCGCCTCCATGCTCTGACCGATCGTCGCCTTGGCTGTCTCTAGGTCCTACTCTAGAGAACCAACCCTTCCGTCTAGCTCTAGAAGAAGGATGACAAGCTCAGAAGCAAGCTAAAGGAAAAAAACCAAGACATCAAAGATGGAATAGGTACATACCAATGTGGGTGTTCTCAAGGATGGAGAGTCCCTCCTCCTACCGAGTCACCTGCTCGCATAGCCGAGCATTTAACTCCTCCGTCCCCAGCACCTACCCCCGAAGCACGAGCACCTCCTGGTCGAGCTCCAATCGAGCCTTCTGCTACAACTCTAGGGCCTCCAAGGAACTCTAGAGCACCACCTCGATCTTTGCTAGGGATTTCTAGAGTGCTGCCTTGGTATCCACCTGGCAGACCTTCGCCGCATCAAGTCCCCGCTCAGCGGTGATCACCTCGACCGCCCGGTCTTGAGACTCACGGCGGGTGTACTCCAGCTAGCACTCAAGCTTAGTGACCCACCACGATGCCGTAGCCTCCCACTCCATCCGAGTGTGCACCTCCCAAAGAAAACAGGACTTGCGGCTCGACATCTCCTCCAAGCCCTATAAAGCAAGAAGCAGGCGTGCTGAGACAACAAGTGAAAGACCTAGGAGCCAAGGACAAACATAGAAAACTTACCTCTATGATGCAGGGCAGGTCGACCATCACCGCCTAATGGACAGACTTGACCTGCTCTAAGGCCCCCTCGAGCCTCGCCCTGGTTTGGGTGAGATCGGACTCCATTGTGAGTCGTCTCCCCCCAAGTATGTCCCAGAGCTGCACCTCCTCCTTATCCCGAAGGATGAACCACACCTTCCTTGGGTCGTCGGGGCAGGGCCACACCAGGTCGGTGGTCACCCACAACTCACTAGAAGGCCCAGCCGCCGACTGGACCATAGCTAGCTCCTACGATGACGGGATGGTCGGTGGCTCCACCTTGGTGCCTATCTTACCAGGGTAGGGGACCTCCACCTCCTCGACCTCATGGACCACCGCCGAATGCTCTACCTCTAGCCTAGCCACATCGCCTCCCGATGCCTCTAGCTCCGACCAGGAGGGTGAGCCATGCTTCCCTCCACCGGGCATGGTAGGGAGCCTGGTCTCCCTCCCCTCTTCCTCTATAGCTGATGCAGGAGGGATCACGAGGGTCACCTCCAACCTGACCTCCACGATCGCCACCGAGATAGCCGCCAACACTGTCACCGCCGCTGCCGTCGTACTTGTGATCGATCGAGAGGACCTAGCCCCTGAAGGGGAAGGTCGCACCGCCACCACC
Organism: Miscanthus floridulus; assembly: GCF_019320115.1. Taxonomy (NCBI): domain Eukaryota; kingdom Viridiplantae; phylum Streptophyta; class Magnoliopsida; order Poales; family Poaceae; genus Miscanthus; species Miscanthus floridulus. The sequence continues at coordinate 120,803,168 of NC_089584.1, forward strand.
CTGCTCTCCTCGCCGCTCATCGCGACACGCTGCATGGTGGGCCTCCACTCCTCCCACATGGGAGGCGAGGCAATGCTCAACCCCATCAGTATCTAGCCACTGTCAAAAAATATAGGTCAGTTGCATTAAAAAACTCAATTATGAGATAAAAGAAACAAAGAAAGCCTACCAGGACACAAGTGGTAGGGCTCTGAAGCCTCGACCCGCTGGCAATGGGACCACCAGACAAGGGCCGCTCGTAGGTCACGAGCCATGCCCCTCACCTTGACCAGGGGGGAGTCGACCCGGATGGCTCCCGATCGCCCTGCGAGTCACCGCAACCGCCGGCTCTAGGCACGCCGAGCGAAGCAGCTAGTGGGGCATCCCCCATTGTGGGTCACATGCCGATGCCGGCCCCGATGCTCTGATCGCCTAGCCTACCCCGCCATACCTAGAGCAGGTGGGGACAAGGCCGGCGATAATTTTGAAGGGTGCAGCGACCGTGTCCGCTTGACCTCCCACTCATCGATAGCGTCCAAGCTCATAGCACGCTTCCTTGGCATGGGAACATTGCCGCGCCTCTCTGCCTCCTGCCCACCGCTAGCGGACGTGTCTGTAGGCTTGTGATGCTCCATCGAGGTCATGATGACTTCCTAGCCTCCCTCATCTTTAGAAAAGATCACGTCATCACCCATCTCTGTGGGTTCCTCTGACTCGAGCTCCGCCTCTACGTCGCTCCTATTTTCGCCAGCCCACACTCACCGGGCGATCACCTTCCTTCTGGTGCCGACGCCGAGCCTTCTTAGCTCTCTTCTTCTTCTTACCGTCTGCCACCTCCTTCAGGGCCACCTACTGAGCCACGCCCTCTAGCCCCTTCAGAAGGTGCGGATCGAGATTTATAACCGGTGCGTCCCTGTGAAACGGATGACTTGAAGTCAAATTATAGGAGAGCAAGATCGAAAGGGACACATGAATAAGGAAAGGAGAATGAACCAGATTGGGTAGCTTCCCTAGCGTGGAGAGGTCTGGGCTTTCCTTCAAGGGTCTCTACAGGCCTTCAGTTGCAGCACCCGGTCGAGTTGGCTCTAGACTTCATCCTTCGCCAACTACACCAGCGACCCATGGTTGGGGTCCATCGGGTCGGAGTACAGCCACATGCAGCTACGTCCTTTCCGCTAGTGGGGCAACCCGATGGTGGAAGAAGGTGTGGAATACCCGCACCCCATCGAGGCCATGCTGCAACAGCTTCTGGTGCTCCGCCCCGATGATCTCTAGCTTGTTCTACCGGCTAGAAGGGCCCCACGACTAGCTCTCCCGCCTCTCCAGTCTCCTTCCGGTGAACGGCGGGAGCGGCGCCTCCATTGGGTTCCTTATATAGAACCACTCTCCGTGCCACCCCCGATTAGAGTCGTAGGGGGTGTACGTAGGGTAGGAGCCTGATGAACTCGGCTTCTTCTGTAGGGCAAAGCCACCAATTAGCGTGGTCCTGGCTAGCTTCCCCTCCGACAAGGCTCACCCGGTGAAGATCCATCGGAAGAAGTCCACGTGCGGCTCCATCCTGAAGAAGGCCTCGCAGACGATGACAAAGCCAGCAACGTGCAACACCCTAGTCGGACTGAGGTGCTACAGCTCTAGGCCCCACTCATTGAGGAGCCCACATAGGAACTAGTGCGTGGGGTATCCGAGCCTGCGCTCATGGAAGGCGAGGAAGGAGACGACCTCGCCGGCCTAAGGTCGCTAGAAAGCCTCCCCCGCAGAAGCCCTCTAGTGCGCCACCTCCTTCGACGGAAGCAGCCCCTTCTCGGTGAAGGCGGCTAGCACCGTCTCATCCATGTTTGATGGTCTCCAGCTCAACATTGCGCTCCGGATTTAGGAATGGATCTGTGAGTTTCTCCTCTCCCTCTCTCTACCCTTTTTCTCCTAGGAACCACCACGGCACACGAACGCTCTTGCTGAGAAAGAAGAAGGAGGAGAGACGACAGTTGGGGAATAGGCGAAGGAATGGGACAAAAGCCCTCTTCCTTCCCCTATTTAAGGAGGAGGCATAGCAGTTGGAGAAAGGCGAAGGATTAGGGCAAAAAATCCTCTCCTTTCCCCCATTCAATGCGGATGGGATGCGGTGGGACATGTCCTGACTGATAGGATGCGCCCTGCTTGATGAGACAGCACCTGGTTAGACGGAATGTGGCCTAGGCATGGCCCACCACTACCGCATGTCGGGCGCGAGGAACTAGGTGCAACCGCATGCTGGCGGCCCTCCGCCTTCCCAAGCAAGACTTGGAAGGGCCCAACAACAGGATCTCCACCAAGGAGAGACCAACGGGCTTCCTGAGTCGATCGGATGGCTCAGGTGAATACCGAAGGGACAGGTAAGGAGCCAAGAGATGCCCCATGTGGGCCATACTGACTTCGTCATGAACGACGAACATAGATCCCATTCAGACATATCTGATAAGAACTCCTCAAGCCTGTCACTTGAGTCGTCAAGGTAACTCTACCAATCCCCCTTACTTTATTTTTTTATGCATGATCATTCATTCATCCATTCTCATACATACATTCACACATTCATTCATACAAGTCATTCATTCATCCCATACATCCAAGGCATCACATATGCAATTAATGCATCACAACGCTTCGTATTGCATAATGAAGTGGTAGTTGCCTCATTCAACATGAGCAACGACCGACCGGGGTTTGAAGGCTAGCCCGCGAAGGGCTCAAGGCTGCCTCATGTCAAATAGAGCTAGGGAAGAAAAACACAGATGAGCCCCAGCGGCCCTCGCCCAATCTGCTCCAAAGCAGATAGGGTCATCTCAACCTTCTTGTTCGATCCTAACCTCGAGCCATGCCCATAGAATCTCTATCGAGGGGAGGCCAACGGACCACCTGAGTCTATCTCGAAATGACCCGGGCATCTATTGGGATGTGGGTTAAGGAGCAGTGGAATGCCACATGAGGGCTATGTCGACCTCGTCATGAACGATAGACCTGGATTCCACTCAAACATACCCGTTAGCGAGCTCACCGAGCGCGTCACTCGAGCCATTGAGGCAAGCGATGTTAGCTTAGCCCCTCCGGTTGCAAAAAAACCATGGACGGGGTAATGCATGGAACTAGACCAACCCCTACCGAGCCCAACGGGGCTTAGAGGCTCAGGTCACCCAACACTGACTCAGGAAATCAACCGATCGCGTAGGTCACGGGTGGGACAAACATGGGCGAACACCCCAAACAATGGTTTGCGGCCCCACGAAAAGAGTACGAAGATGCTCAGCCTCCAACCGACTCACCAGTCGGACGCAGGCTCGGGGGCTACAGCCACAGGTGCGCTCACGTGCACCCGCTGTCAAAATAAGAAATTCCCCTGCTGACAAAACAAAAAAAATCCAAACGATTCTGCCTGAATCGCCTAGGGGCTCGGGGCTACACCTACGGGTGCGCTCGCACGCACCCGCTGTCAAAACAAAAATCCCTTAGTCAATTCTATCCGAAATCACCCAGCGGCTCGGGGGCTCCTGTCGGGTTCATAAACCCAGGGTCCCTCATGGACCTGCTTCCTAGCAAAAGCTTGGCCCAGCAGACGACATTACGAATGACACGCAACTCCTGGGCCGGCCCAAAAATCTAACGATAGGCCAGAAGGGCGAACCTCTGCTTACAGCTCTTCTCCGACCAGGAGTACACCAAACCTCTGTTTACAGCTCTTCTCCGACCAGGAGGCCAAAGCTGACTAGGGAACAACCGACCAGGGACGCTCGCTCGGTGAAGACCAAGAAACGTGCAGAACAAGTAAGGCGGGGCGCTCCAGTCAAACCGCAATACTAGAGACTGTACCCTGCACACCTGCAGGACAGTACTGTCAGATCATGTCAGAAGGGTACTTTATAACCTTCCAAACATGTCAGAACACCAACAGTGTTGTGGGCACCGACATTTGACCTACAGTATGATAGGTGCCGACATTTGCCATACCAGAAGAACACGGTGAAACTAACCACATGTGTCCAACCATCAACAGTATTGTAGGCGCCGACAAACCGCTTTGTACCCGACAGCATGGGCAACAAGACTAGAAAACACACACACTCCCTCTCTCTCACACTCTCTTGTAAAGCCGCCCCCTTCATCTATAAAAGGGGACGCGCTCTCTGCAAAAGAAGGATCGATTCGGACAACGAACGACTCAAACGACCAACAACGAACAACAGACGCATCATTCCGATTCTCTCTGCTCGACTTTAGCATTCTAAGGCCAAATAGAGCATACGCGCGAACACTTAGCGCACGTCAGAGCTTCCTGTCACTCTTGGCCCTTCGGTTCGGAGTCTGACCGGGACCTCTGATACCCCTCATCTTACTCTCTCTCGTTTATAACTCCACAACAAACTTCGAGCACCTAGGCTCAGGAATAAAGTCACCGATCAACTCAAACTAGACGTAGGGCATGTTGCATGAACCAGTATAAACCTCTGTATCATTGAGTGCTAGGCCACATCCGATCACAACTATACGGTAAAACCACAAATATTTACGTGTTGATTACTTTTCGCACCGACAATAACTATTATTTTATTCATCTTTTTCATGTGACTTTGTTTGAACAATTCAAAATTTAAATTTTAAAAAATGACTACTTCAAACAACATTTTGAACCAGTAAATGATTTTAGCTGAAAAGTTATCAACAACAAAGTTGTAGAACTCATCAAGATCTATAACTTTTATTTAGATCATTTATTGATCCGACAAGGTGGTAGTATACGTTGTTCATAAATTTATATATCTCTCTTATAGTTTATGTAACCATACAAGAGATGTAAATTTATGAATAATTTTTACCATCACTTGCTCGGATGAAGAAATGACTAAAATAAAAGTTGTAGATCTTGATGAGTTCTATAACTTTTATGTTTATGACTTTTTCAGCTAAAATCTTTTACTCATTCAAAATATTGTTTAAAATTGCTATTTTTTGAAATACAAATTTTGAATTGATAAAACAGAGTCACATGAAAAGATAACCAAAATAATAGCCGTAAGAACACAATAAATTGATAGAGCATGATTTCATAAAATTTTGGAAAAAAATCATCAAATTTGAAGTTAGTATGAAAGAGAAACACTAGTTTCAAGTTTTAGTCGGAGATTAAAAAGAGAAATCATCGTTCCTCAACAATTTAAAAATTAAATTTCTAACCGCATTTTTAAACAGTAAATGATTTGAAATGAAAAAGTTGTAAACAACAAAGTTCTATATTTTTTTGAGATCTACAACTTTTATTTTGGTCATCTCTTCACCCGAGGTCGTTTGAACAAATTTAATTTTTAGTACTTAATTTTTACTATTCAGCGTCTATTTATAGGGGTGGCTCTATATCCAGCCGTCTCTATAAATCAGATTTATAAGAACAGCTACAAATAGGGCCATTTGTAGGGGCGGCTAAAAACACCAACAACCTCTATAAATAGATTTATAGAGACGACCTATTTGAAACCCATTTGTAGGGACGACTTAATATAAAGTCACCAACACACAAAAAAAAACAAGGCATTGCTAAAAATCATTTTTTAGTAGTGCATAGGACCACCACCCTTTGGGTTAGACTTTAGGGGTGTTTGGTTTTCGGACTAAATTTTAGTCCCTGTCACATAAGATGTTTGACACTAATTATGAGTATAAAAATAGACTAATTATAAAACTAATTGCATAAATGTAGACTAATTTGTGAGATGAATCTTTTAAAACTCATGATTTGATAATGTGTTACTACATTAAAAATGTGCTAATAATAGATTAATTAGGCTTAATAAGTTTGTATAGTAAATTAGTCTCTATCTGTGTAATTAATTTTATAATTAACTCACGTTTAGGGGGTATTTGGATCCCGTGACTAAAATTTAGGAGGTATGTCGGGAAGATGTTGCATGGGGTATTCGGATACTAATAAAAAAATAAATTACATAATCCGTCAGTACTCCACGAGACGAATTTTTTAAGTCTAATTAATCCGTCATTAGCATATGTTTATTGTAACAAAACATTATCAAATCATGGACTAATTAGGCTTAAAAGATTCATCTCGTAAATTAGTCGCAAACTATGTAATTAGTTTCGTAATTAGTCTATATTTAATACTCCATGCATGTGTTTAAACATTTGATGAGACAGCGACTAAAATTTATGAGGTGCAACCAAACACCTCTTAGTCCTCCTACATACAACATGTTCGCTTGGTCGTAAACAATCGTAAATTTTCAATCAAAACAGTATTTTACTCTCATATCAAATCAGCTAACAATAATAATCTACGATCGTATACGATCGTTTCAGCCAAGCTGAATAGACCGATAATATCTGAATGTCTGACGTGATAACTTTAGCTTTAGGCCTAGATCCACAACACCGCCGAAGCTTCTCGGTGTGGAGCACGTAGCGGGCGGTGATGCGCACGAGGCGGGCCTCCTCGTCGTAGAAGAGAAAGGACGAGTCGAGCCAGCCAGGGCCACTAAAGTCCACGTGGGTCCGGTCGTTGCCGGTGGCGATGCCGCGCCAGCACTCCCAGACGCGATCGATGTTGGCGTGGTGCGGGTAGAAGAGCGGGTCGCGGCCAGCCGAGTAGTGGGTGCCCATGTCCTCGACGTTGGGAAGCGAGTTGTCGCCGGCCCAGGTGTGCATCGTGTTGTGCGGGGCCCACTCCACCGTGCCCGGACCTGGCAGCGATGGGCCGCCGGCGCTGTAGGGCTGCCACGAAGAAGAGGGAAGACAACGCTGCGCCACTAACCATCTGAAAAGTTTACCAAATCAAATTGTGAATCACTTAGCTTGCATTAATTTGTGAGTCCCCGGTTACGCATGCCCAGCCCCACGCTTGAGTTTCTCGGCCGTCAGCCCCGCACTCCTGCAGCCTGTTCGGTTGGCTGGTTCGGTTCATAAAGAAGTACTGCTGGCTGGTTCGTGTGAGAGAAAAATACTGTTTCGGTTGGAAATTTACGATCGTTTACGACCCGGCACGGTCAAACGAACAGCCTGCTGGACGCCCGCCGCGCGATCTCACCCTCATGGCCGCGGCGCACGCTGGCCTCGCCGCAGTCTAAGCGCACGTCGCCGACCTGGCCGCACGCCCGCACCCTGCTCCACCGCACGCGCCTGACCTGCTGGCCACCACGCCTCGGCGCGCTGGGCACCAAATGCTGCTGAACTGGCTAGGCACGGCTGACAGCCACACACAGTATCTGCCTCTCCGAGATGTCCAGCACGGCCGGCAGCCACACATCTGCCTTCTTGTGCCTGGTTTTTGTTCAACGCACGCTGGATGGCCCACACGAGTAGTTTCCTGTTCTGCCAATGGAAACTAGCCACCAGTTTCATATTTGAGACTGCCCTAATTAGCCTCTAAGCATGAGACTGAGAGGAAGATAATAAACAAAGACGGCAGAGCTTAGCTGGCGGAGTCAGGAATTATGCATAAGGGGTCCGTTGAAGAATTTCAAAATATGAGAATTAGTGTACCTTATTTGTTTAGATTTTTGTCTTGGGGTTAGGCTTAGGTTCATATTTTTCTAGATTTATTCTAGTATTTGACGATTTAACCATGCTCGGTATTCTTCACGTAGTAGATGACCGTGTATATCGACAATGGGGCACATGTGATGACTCATCAATATTGAAACCTAGCGGCTTAGTATTACGGAAGTGCTCATACCCGCTAGGTGACCATGTCCGTCGACAACATGGCACATATGATTACTCACCGAATTGTTATTGCTAGTTAAATACGTGTTCACTAAAATATAAGTATAATGAAACATAAGTATTATAATAAACCAAAAAAATTAATAGATATATCTTAATATGGTAGGCAAACAAATTTAGATAAACCAAAATATTTTATTCTAATTATATTCTATGTAATTTTGTTGTCTAAGAGATATCAATAAACATTATAACAAGATTTTCTTTATTATACTTTTTAATATAAACATAAACTATTTACCTTTATATGTAATATATATATTAAAAACATTTGTATTGTTAGGGGACTTATATTTAAAAAATTTTGTATTTTTAGGGGGGCCATGGCCCCCGCTACCCCCCCCCCCCTTGACTCCACCGGTGAGCTGGACTACACCTGTTTATACATGACTCGGATGTTTTTGTAGGATCTGCTGTTCGTCGGTCAAGTTCTTCTCCTCTCAAACAAAGAAGTCTAGGTCAACAACCTTGGGTGGCGTGTGGCTTGGCTCCCGTATCGGGTTGTACAACGGCGACGCCTCGTCGGTGAACACCTCAGGCATACCTCTACCCTTGGGGACATATGAAAGGATCAAGATGTTCAAGAGAGGGGTAAATTGGGCTAATTCTAAATTTCTTGCAATAATTAAGCCCTACACTTAGCTCATTTTACCCCCTTGTGCCTAGAAGTGTTTCTATTGTTCTATCGTACAAGAGTTTTGCACCCTATGTTCCAATCATACTCTAGCAAGACAATTCTAAGAATATAGACACATGAATTGAATTGCTCAAATATAAATGCTCAAAGTAAAGAGAGGAAGAGGAACGCATCGATGTTTTTTTAAGATATCGGAGAGTCGTCACTCCCCACTAGTCCTTGTTGGAGCACCTGTGCAAGGGTGTAGTTTCCTCTTGTTCCGCGCAAGGAACAAGTGCTCTCTATGGGCTGATTCTTTGACACTCCGTCGCGGAGAATCGTCCACAACTGCTCACACCATGACTTGGGCTATCCACAAGCTACGTCGGATGATCACTTAGTTTCCAATCACCACCAAGCCATCTAGGTGATGGCGATCATCAAGAGTAACAAGCACAAGCTCTCACTTGACCAAGACAAGCCTAATAAGAAGAGTGGATACACACTTACTACTCCCTATGCACTAATGAGGTCCTTAATCTAGGATTATCAAATCTCAATCACCCCACTAGGCTCTTGCTCTCCCTTGCACTCCAAATGTATTTCTCAGCTGAACATATGGGCAAGAGTACTAAGTTGGATGAGTAGGAGAGGTATTTATACTCCCCACTTCAAAACATACTCGTTGGGGTCCAACTCAGCACATTTCAGGTGACCGGACGCTCAGGTCAAAGTGACCGAATGCATCCGGTCAGTGGCCAACGGCTATATGACGCCAGCCCAGTTATCAGAGACCGAACTCTGACTAGCGTTCAGTCGCCACCCATCAGACGCGTCAGGTCAAAAAAATCCTTCTTTGGATGCTTACTGTTGTTGACCGGACGCTACCTCTAGTGCATCAGGTCACAACGTCCTCAACGTCCGATCGAAAAGCAAACCCTAGCAATGTGAGCTAATACTGACCGAACACGACATCTGTGAGTCCAGTCCAGTGTCCGATCGATCAACACGCCCTAGCTGCGCGAGCTAACACTAACCGGACGCGGCACTGGTGCATCCAGTCCAGCGTCCGGTCATCATCCAAGCCTCCATTCACCTCAAATTTTACTAACTTTGTGAACGGCATTGACTTCAACTTATCTATGGGCTATCCTTGAGCTACCTAGTGCTAAGTTTGACAAGTGTGCACCACACCTAAACCATTAGACTCATCTAGGTCAAGCTACTAGTTCATACCCCCTTAATAGTATGGCCAAAGGAAAAGAAACAAAGTCCTAAACTACTCTAAGTGTCTCTCCAACGCCAAATGACACTTAGAACTAGTCTGTCCTTAACCTTGTTGCCCATCCTTTGAAAACCAAAGCGATTTCCATCGACAGGGGCACAAAAACCATAATTGCCCAATCAATTACTATTACCATGACCTAACTCAAGTTGTCTCTGCAAAAACACACGTTAGTCATAGTAATCTTGTGTCGTCATTAATCATCGAAACCCAACTAGGGGCCTATATGCTTTCAATCTCCCCTTTTTTAGTGATTGATGACAACACAACCTCGAGTATGTATAAAACATGAGTGATGTTTTCAACATGCTTGGTTCATATAAGCAATTGACAATAGAAACAAAGGAGGGTTTGGCATGCTTATATGATCCAAGCCAACACAATCTACTTACAAGGTATGAAATAAGCATAAGTACACAAAGTAAAGCTCATTTGTATCGGAGTAAAATGCAAAAGCAAAGCAAATGAGCATAATCAAGTGACATGGCATATATATCAAGGTAGAGAGCACACATGTCACATAAGTCTCACACATATATCACATATAACATAATGCATGAGACTAAACATGAATGCTTGAAGTATCACACACAAAAGAACGAGTCCATCTCACATGCTCCCCCTAAATCTAACATACTCGCTCCCTCTCCCCCTTTGGTGTCAAGCACCAAAACCTAAGGATCGGACGGACTGGGGTATAAGAAGACTGAGTCAGGGCGCTGAGGTACGGTGAGAGATCTGAAACTGAAGCTACATCATCCTTGGAACTTGGAACTCTAAGCGGTTGGACCCTCTAGTCACTAGAAGTGGAGGTTAAGCGGTCTGGGTCTGCTCTGTAGTTTCAACTAACTAGGTCGCTAGCTGTGAAGTAGAAGATGAAGTAGTAGCCTGACCCTATGGCTCAGAAGGTGTCACTATAGGCAAGTGTAGCCTACAACTGCCGCTTGTCGCTAAAACCTCAAGGGTGGAGGTGACTGTCAGAGGCGGCTCGGATGAAGCAACAGAGGACGGTATTCATCTCAGTAGTCCCTGTGATGAGAGCGGCTATGGTAGGAGCATGAGCTCTGAACTCAGGACGGTGTAGGCTAGTCCTATGAGCTCACTAAAAGTAGGCACCCAGACTTCTGGAGATAGAGGGTGTCCTGTCACTAGCATTGACATGGACTGAGTAGGAGTGAAGCCCGTTACTATAGGAGTGAAGTGCTAAGCCTGCTTTGTCCCTGGTGAAGCAAACCACTAAGACACCTGCTCGGTAGATGAGGCAAACTATACAACCAGCTATCCCTAACTCTGAAACCCACTGGGCTGTATAGCTAAAGTCACTGGGGTAGTAGTAGCAGGCTGACCGAGCTACAACATGGGCTGGTGAGGAGCAATCCCTATAGTAGAAAAGGCATGCTACATGAACCCAAGAAGCTGCTGCTGCTACATGGCCTGCTACTGCTGCTAGAACTGATCCTGATGGGTCTGTAGCTGAGCGAGAGCAGCAACTATGGCCTATGCCTGGCGAGTCTGCTCCTCTTGCATCTTGTCAAGTATCGCTATGAGAGCAGGGTCTGTCTACGGTGGCTGGGGTGGAGCTAAGCTAGAGCCACTGGCCTCGCTGTCGTGAGCCCATGGGGGCATTCATGGAATAGGTTGGTAGTCATCATCTGAGCTGTCAGTCGGGTCACTCTAGACCACATCCTCCTGCTATACCTCAAGCTACTCGAGCTCTATCTCGATAATAGTCCCTGATGGCCTTGTCCTGCTCTACTGTAGTCTCTGGCACCTATGGCCTCTAGGCGATGGCTCAGCAGTCGGTGTCCTACTCCTAGTACTGGAACCCATTCAGCTGGTGCATGTCATACTCAGGGAACTCAGTGGTAGTGCTAGTCAACTCAGACACTACCTGAGGGGGTATATGTGAACAAGGCCTTGAGTATAAGAAAGCAGATCCAATGGGCATATGGTAGCTGACGGTGGCCCTTGAATCCCTCTACAAGAGTGTTCTCCATCTCTGAAAGTAGTAAGTCCCAAATATCAAACTGATGTCTAAGAGATCAGGTGGTGGACTAGCCAAAGCTGAATGCGAGTTAAACCCTCATGGTAATCACCTCTCGATAGTAAGGTCCTCCTCATAACGACTTCTAAGAGATGAGCCATAGGTGTAAGGGCACCTAGAGTCCATCGTGAGCCCTCGCTGAATGGCTCTCGAATATAGGCCCTAACAAGGTCGGTGGGTGGCACTGTGCTGCCGTGAGGATGTCTCGGTGGCTGAGTTTGTCCATAGCAAATCTGGTGAATCTGGGTGGCTAACTCTAGAATCCATAGTATCTCTCTGACTCTATTGTTGTATAGCCTGCGGTCATGTCCTCTAAAGGTGAAGTGAATGAACCTATGACCAGGGTCAATCCACAAAGAGGCGTAGAACTCTCTAACCTAGCTAGCAATGTACCTGACGGTCTACCCCAAAAGGTATACCATGCCAGGCAGGTAAGTGAGGTGGGGATGAATCTGCTCTCCTCTAGCGGCCACTATAGCCTCTAAACGGCACACCCTCTGAGATCTAAAAGCTACCCCACTATTCAGATATGCATTATAGAAATCTTCCTAGATCATAGTGTAGAAGCCCTCTGAAGCTCTTTCATCACATTGAGGTGGGAACCACTACTCAAACTCCACAAAGTGTAGCTGCTACACCTGCTGAGCTATGGCAGTCCTCAAGTCCAAATGCTCTACTGGCAGCGGGCCTCATGGTCTGGGAGGTGGCCGAGAGCAACGCCTCTGCCTCTCGAGCATGGTGTCACCTGAACATGAGCATGACCTGAGCATCGTAGTGGTTGCTCCTGCTACTGCTCTGCCTCCTCCTAATGCTGCTCAGTCTCCTCCTGGGGCTCAATCTCCTCTACACGAGTGCCCTCTGGTGCATACTCTAGAGGGACATGCTGACCTCCAAGCATGATAGTACCACATGGACTACCATGCCTAGCCTCAAGCTCCTCAACTAGTGGCCCTCTGAGCTGGTGACAACTGATCGCCAATGCGAATACTGTAATACCCTCGGTGTTACACCGTATAAATCATTAACTAAAACATGTCATGAGCATCATGTTTATGTGTTAATGCATGTAATAAAGTGTGTAGATCAATTTCCATAACTCAAAATGATCAACTAAAATACGAAATGAAAGTTGATTCGATAGTCATGTTATATCACTTAGGGTTTAAAACCATTTTTATTAAGCAAAAATGCTATAGACAATGTATGTGATACTGAAATAAAGTTTGAAGTACAAACTTTGTAGATGACAATGAAATACTTATGGTCGAAAAATAATATTACTAGCTAATATTTCCACTAGCTTAGAAATCGCAAATGAAAATCAAATTCGACTAAAAAACAGAGAAATTTTCAAGTCTGCCAACAGTTAGACACTGTTATGTTTAGTAATTTATTATAAGAGATTGGGTTAAGGAGTGGTGTAGTGTTATAGATCGATTTGGAAGTCTCATGTGGCATCTTGAGCATGGTGAATATGGTTTAGGTCATAAAGCAACAATTTGGTCGTGTTGAACGCTTTAAAATTCATGCGCGTCACTGTCTCGATGTGGTTGGCGCCAGATGCGTGGTCACCGCATGACCTCTCCATGTAGCACACATGGTTGCGTCTCATGTGATCGCTCTACGCTGCCACGCTAGGTCGGTCGATCCCGCTAGGCTTGGTCGAGGCCGGTCGTAGCAAGCCGCTGGCCCTGCGCCCTGCTGCTCTACCTCATGCTGTCGTCTTGGGTGTCACCACAGTCGTGCTGCGCTGCCATCACATCCGCACTGTCGACCCTTCTCGTGTCATGACGCTGCCGCTATCGACGCCACTGTGATGCTGTGCTGCGCTGCCGCTCGCCTAGTCCTAGCACGCACGTGGGCTGTCTCGGCTGCCCCACGCCGTCGCCTCACCTTAATGACGTTGTGGCTGCATATGCAGTGCCCCCACCTGCCTCCGCACACATGTGGTTGGCCACATTGTTGTGTAGTGGGTGCGTAGATGCCGCCTTAGGTCCAATCGGCCGCATCCCGCCAAGGTGTGGAAGAGCCGAGCTCACCTGCCGCGCCATCTCTCTCTTTCTCTCTTCTCCCTCTGCTTTTCCACCACCGTCGTGTCGCGTGATGGTGAGCTAGAGAGCGAGCACCTCTCATTAATTCCTCATGCTCGTGTATCCAACCTCACATCCCCTCTCTAGCCGACCCCACCCCACTTTGATTGTAGCTCAGCCAAGCTCCAATTTTGGATGATTTGCCCATCGCTGTGCCGTTAAGACCCATCACCGCCCATGCCGTGGCTAGCCTCCACTTCACCCCACGCTAATTCCTCTACACCACTAGCTCGCCTTGGCTCCCTCTCCACCGTGTGCATGCTAGTGGGAGGGCTTCCACCTCCCCGCTACCACTAACGCGGCCGTGTCTGCCGTGACTCATCGCCGTGCTCATCGCGTGCATGTGGCTAGCACTTCTCAGGTAGTCGCCGGCCGAACCACCATTTTGGTTGGGTTCACGGGGTGCCCTAGTGCTTATACCCTATCTGTACCATCCTATTAGCGATGTGGCTCATTGGAACACGGTTGCTGCCATTGCAGGTCACCGCCGATGGGGAGAGCCTACTCTGCTTCACCCCTGTTCGTGCCACCACCGCCCATCGCTTCGCGTCGAGCCCTTGGTGAGCATCGGTCCCCTAGCTAGGTCTACAAGGGTCTCAGGTGGCTGGCATATAGCCTATTGCCACCGCCTGCCTCGCCGGTGAGCGTGGGGCATCTCGGGGACCTCTCTGGTGCGAAGGTAAAAATAGTTGAGGGTTCCATTGCAAAGTCATTGTCTATAGAAATACTATGTGTAGTGTTCACACTATTGTCTGATAACGCGAGGGCGTTTTTGCAAGAGTGCCAGTGCAAGTGGGCTTCCCCACCATGGGCCGCCTCCACGTGTGGTCCGCGTTGGGCCGAAATCGATTTATCTTTTTCGTGGAGAATAGAATTAGCTTTTCATTTTAATTCTGAGCTAAAATTTTGTAAATCATATAAAATCATGTAGGTATCCAAAAATTGTGAAACCAATTTTGTTAAGTTCCTAAAATTGTGCTCTATCTGTTGGCGTATTTAGTTCATATATATACTTGTCGATACCAGGAGCTCTTAAATCATTTAAGAGTGCTTAATATTATTAGGTTAAATATTATAGGAATTTTTGTGGCAAAATGGTGATAATTTTAGCTTTGAAAATTTTACAGTAGCTTCATGGTATTATTATGTGCTCACTATAATTTTTGTAGCTTTAGAATAGACTTAACATAAGGGTAGTTAAATGCTCTTTGTTTCAAATATACATTAAATCATTAGTAGAAATAAAGATATATCCTTCATTTGTAAAGCTAGGTGTTTGTTAGTTAAACCCAACACTTTACTTGATGAAGATGATAGTTAGTTTAGTATCTTAGTCATTAGAGCTAGCTTAGTAGTTTACCATGTGTATTCTTATTTTAAGAGTTGCTGTTGCCGAAATCCTAAGTGTTGTATCATCATGGCATGCATGTAGAGAACGAGTTGGCAGAGATCGTGACCATCGGAGATCACGAGTTTGAGGAGGTGATCAGGGGAGTACGAGGAGGAGATCCTCATGTAGGAGGAGGTCTCGGAGCCACCCCTAACTGACTAAGCTGACACCCTGCCTGCCCATGGCAAGCCCCAGTGCATAACCCTTATTTTGAATAATCACTGTATATATATATATATATATATATATATATATATATATGTGTGTGTGTGTGTGTGTGTGTGTGTGTGTGATGTGCATTTATGTTATAGGATTTATATTGAAACTACATGCATAGATAACCTACCTATGAGTCCTACTAGCATAGGTCGAGTAGCTGCTATGCTTAGGCTATCGGTAGCATGAGTAACCTACTGTTACTCACAATAGGTGATTATTATTATCACTCTCATGATAAGATGGTGAAAGGAAATGGAGACCGGGCAGGGATATGATACGGGTATTGGTGGGTGTAATAGGTTGCGTCCCGCAACCAATGGGGCATAGCTTGGTTACACTGTTTTCCCTATCTGTGTTGGTTAAGGACCGGTCATTGCATTGGATTCTAGCTAGGTCACAAACTTATTATCCTGAGCACATACTTACTTATGGGAGCGGGAAGGCTCATTGCTCTCTTGTCGTGGGTTCTGGCTCTTTCCAAACTGACTGATTGGAGGCGGGGATGGTGGAGGTCTAAGCACCACAATGAGTCCAGGACTCAGGAGTGGGGGCTTGGAGTTCAAGTTTGGATAGGGACCTGGACCCCTTAATAGGAGAGTGGTGGGTTGGCCTTGCTTGTGCCTGGGGTACTGGTGGGGCATGTGTTTTAGGGTACCCAGCTGGGCTACATTGCTTTGTGAATCACCATGTAATATAGTATGACTTGTCTACGATCTAGCACCATAGTAAGAACTGGAAGATGAAAGATGGTGAAATGGATCTGATTGCTCAACTCTTGCTTGAAGTAGAACAGGTGCTTATATAGAATGGTTAGATAATGAACTAATCATGACTGCTAATAAGAAACATACATAAGGATTTACTACTAGTAATGCTTTTCACAAAAAGGAAACCCAGCAAACCATAAAGCTTATCATATCCTTTGGAGTCAGGAAATTATTCTCACTAGTTGGGTAAGTCTTGCGAGTACATAGTGTACTCAGGGTTTATTTCCCCTTGTTGCAGGTGCAGCTTGAGGAATGGCTGTTGTGTGGAGGATTCTTCTAGTGGGCACAACGGGTCCTTGTATCTTATTGTTAGAAATTTATTTCAATTCCATTGTTTAAATTCCACACTCTGAACTTGGTATTGTAATAATGTATTTTCAAGAACTATTGTTGTATGAAATGGACTAAGTGATGCAAACTCATTCTCATTATTGGACCCTGGGTGAAAAATGTGGATTGTTCGAGTTCTCCCTTGGAGTATGCTCGACGGAACCATTCGATGTAGCTTACTTTCAGGGTGCTTAGTGTCTGGTGGAAGACAAGTACCTCTGGATGCATGCTATTTCGGGTGGTTCTACCACAAATACCACTACCTCTGCCACCTCTCTCAACACACTCTACGATGGCAGCCACTACTGCTGCTCTCTCTGCCTCTGTGTCACCATGCTTGTGCTTCTTCTGTGTAATTGTCTTCTTTGGCCGCTTCCCCTTCTCTTGCTCTATTAGGCAAGGTGGACAACTCTCATCATCGCCAAGATCACCCCCGATGTTCTTGCAGCGAGCCATACTGACACTCTCTGAATATAATCACCACTAAAAAGACCAACTATCAAATCAACTGCCCTTTGATAAGTCAACCACTAGCAAAAAGAACCACTATCAGCTGACACTCATGAGGCTTGGCCTCAATCCGTACTCATGGGCTTGGCCCTGAGTTGTCTGTCAATGTCCACAACCAAGCAATGTCACTGCCCAAACTCACTGACAAATCCCTATGAAAATGAGAGAACTAAGCATGTCGGGGCTCCACACAATCAAGATAAAGTACCTAGAAAGTGAGATTCGCTAGAGCTGAGGGAGTAGATACCGAGGGAGAAGAAGAAATCTCCAGTGGCAGTGGCGGGGCGCACACGGCGAGCGGTGGCATAGGCATGATGCGTGAGGAAGGCGTAGTGGCGGTGGTGGCGCAGGTGCAGCGAGGGAAGGCGCGATGACGTATGAAAGGAAGATGGGTGCAGGCCAATTTGATTTGGAGAGAAAAGTCAGTGTGGACCCCACATGACAGTCAGAGATTGGAAATAGATTGTGCGAGCACTATTATGACTGGACACGCCTTTGCATATGACTGGACGCTACATCTCCTGAGTCTGATCAAGAACATAGAGGTCCAGAACCCTCTCGACACAACTGGACGCATCCGATCTCACATGATCGGACACACTGCAGAGTTCGGTCATTTTCTGAGGAGCACCACTTAACGACCGGACGCAGTGTCAAGTGTAGACCGAACGCGGATGAAGTACTATTCATGCATCAGTTCACTTGAACACCGAATGACCGGATGTGGCAGGTAGAGTGACCGGACGTGCCAAGAAGTGAGTCCGGTCCAGCGTCCGGTCCATGTTCCGTAGTAGTTCCTCCTTTCTCCGTGATGCTTTGTCCCAATCCAGTCCCAACTTTGATAAGACCAAAATAAACACCAATTGGGACTAGATATGAGAGACCTATCTCAAACCCTCAAGTTTTTCAAAATAATTTGCCTTCGGCTATAGTTCTTTCTAGAAAAATAGGCAACACTAGAGTCGAGGAGCAACATGTGGCAGGGTTTATAACCAATAGGAGCTTCAAATGCTCTCCCTATTTGTTGATGAACACAGCGGATGCTCAAAAAATAACGAAAAGAAACAACAAAGCAACACACATGCATATGCAATGCAATACTTGAAGGAAAATCTAGTTGCTTGCCAAGTTTGATCCAAGGTTAAGCTTTTTCACACGCTTTTTCGATGGTTATCTTAACCATGTTAGACAAGCCCTAAGTGCTTTACTAAAAATTAAACATGTTTTATATTACAATGCAATGCAAGGGACAACACAAGCTCATTTTTTAGTGAAGTTACTTAGGTCAAGCACATTGAGCTCATTCCTCAACCAACAAAACATAGCCTCATCTAGTGGTTTTGTGAAGATATCCACCAATTGATCCTCGGTCCTTACACCTTCTAGTGATATATCATTTTTAGCAACATGATCTCTAAGAAAGTGATGACAGATATCTATGTGCTTGGTGCGAGAGTATTGAACCAGGTTATTAGCAAGTTTTACCGCGCTCTCATTGTCACACAAAAGAGGTACCTTTTCTAGAACTACACCATAGTCTAGAAGAGTTTGCTTCATGTAAAGGATTTGTGCACAACAAGCACCCGCGGCAATGTACTCCGCCTCGGCGGTGGACAAGGCCACACTATTTTGCCTCTTAGAGGTATAAAACACTAGTGATCTACCAAGCAAATGGCACCCTCCAGATGTGCTTTTTCTACCAATTTTGCAATCGGCATAATCCGAATCGGAATAGCCAACTAGATGGAATCTAGCTCCTTTGGGATACCAAAGACCAATGCTTGGTGTGTGCTTAAGGTACCTAAGGATTCTTTTAACGGCAACCATGTGAGCCTCCTTAGGATTAGCTTGAAATCTAGCACACATACACACACTAAACATGATGTTCGGGCCTAGATGCAGGTCAAGTATAACAAGCTACCAATCATAGAATGGTAGAGAGTTTGATCAACCGACTTACCTCCCAAATCTAGGTTAAGATGTCCATTAGATGGTATTGGTGTCTTGATTGGCTTACATTCATCCATTTTAAACTTCTTGAGAATATCCTTGGTATATTTTTCTTGAGAGATGAAGATCCCTTCTCCTATTTGCTTGACTTGAAAACCAAGAAAGAATGTAAGCTCTCCAATCATAGACATCTCGAACTCCTTCGACATCAATTCACGAAACTTTTTGCAATAGTCTTCATTTGATGAGCCAAATATGATATCATCAACATATACTTGACAAATGAAGATCTCTCCATCAAGCTTATTGGTGAATAGTGTGGTGTCAATCCTTTCCAATGGTGAAGCCCTTCTCAATGAGGAAATTCCAAAGGCGCTCATACCAAGCTCTTGGGGCTTGATTTAGCCCATATAGTGCCTTGGACAACCTATAAACATGATTAGGATATCTAGAGTCTTCGAACCCAGGAGGTTGATCGACATAGACTAGTTCATTTATGAAGCCATTTAAAAATGCACTTTTAACATCCATTTGATATAATTTCATTTCATGATGAGATGCATATGCAAGAAGGATACGAATGGCTTCAAGTCTTGCAACCATGTCAAAGGTCTCTCTAAAATCTAACCCTTCAACTTGAGAGAACCCCTTTGCAACTAGCCTTGCCTTGTTCCTCACAATGATGCCTTGATCATCTTGCTTGTTGCGGAACACCCACTTTGTTCCAATGACTTTTGCATCCTATGGTCGCTCTTCAAGTGTCCAAACTTCATTACGGGTGAAGTTGTTCAATTCTTCATGCATGGCATTTATCCAATCTGGATCTTGAAGAGCTTCTTCTACATTCTTAGGCTCAATGCAAGAAATAAACGAGTAATGTTCAATAAATGAAGCGAGTTTTTAGAGCGAGTCATTACACCCTTTGAAGGACTCCCTATGATGAGATCTTATGGATGTACTTGTAGTAGGGGTGAATTTCTTCTATCAACCACTTGAGGAGGAGGATGTGGAGCATCAATATCTTGGGCTTGTGCCACCATTTGGTCATGGGAGACGTGAGTATCTTCATTTTTACTCTTCCATCTTTATCATCATCTTGTGGCACATTTGATGAAGAAGGTGGATCAATCACTTGTACATCATCTTCATCATCTTTGGGCTTGATGTCTCCAACCGGAATGTTCTTCATGACCTCCCTCAATGGTTCATCATCTATATCATCAAGATTCTCATGTGCTCCTTGGAAGCCATTAGATTCATCAAATTCCACATCATATGTTTCTTCAACCAAGCTGGTGGTATGATTAAATACTCGATATGCTTTGGACTTTGATAAGTAACCAACAAGAAAAACAATATCACAATGTCTTTGGAACTTCTCTAGGTGTTGCCGCTTCTTGTAGATGTAGCATTTGCAACCAAACACCCAGAAGAATGAGATGTCCGGCTTCTTCCCATTGAGCAACTCATAAGGGGTCTTACCAAGAAACTTTTAGAGAAATAGGCGGTTGGATGCATAGCATGCGGTGTTGATAGCTTCTGCCCATAGATCTTGAGGTGTATTGTACTCATCAAGCATTGTTCTTGCAAGGGTGATTAGTGTCCAGTTCTTTCTCTCTACTACACCATTTTGTTGAGGAGTGTAGGTTGCAGAGACCTCATGCTTGATCCCAACTTCATCACAATATGCTTCAATGTTTGTGTTGTCAAATTGTTTTTCATTGTCACTTCTTATCTTCTTGAGCTTCACTTTAAATTCATTTTGTGCTCACTTGGCAAACTTCTTGAAACATGCGGTCACTTCAGTCTTGTCATGAAGGAAGAACACCCAAGTGTATCTAGAGTAGTCATCAACTATCACAAGACAATAGAGATTGCCTCCCAAACTCTTGTAAGTTGTTGGTCCAAATAGATCCATGTGGAGAAGCTCTAGCACTCTTGTTGTTGACTATGTAAGCTTTGGTTGGATGAGTGCTTTGCAACTTGCTTGCTGGCTTGATATGCACTACAAAGCTTGTCCTTTTTAAATTTTCATATCCTTCAAACCTCTCACCAACTCATTTTTCATTAACTTCTTGAGTGAACTCATCCCAATATGTGTAAGTCTTCTATGCCAAAGCCACCCAAGTGATGTTTTGGTGAATAAGCATGTTTTCAAGTTTGCATCTTTGGAGGTGAAATCCACTAGATATAGGTTGTTGTATCTAAAGCCCTTGAATATAACTTGATGATCATCTTTCTTTGACACAACCACTTCCTTCTCGGTGAACAAACATTGAAAACCAAGATCACACAATTGACCAACAGATAGCAAGTTGAAGCTCAAAGAAGCAACACATAGCACATTTGATATTGAGTGATCATTTGATATTGCAACTTTGCCCAACCCTTGTACTTTGCCCTTTGAATTATCACCAAATGTAATCCTTTTTTGACCATCTACTTCTTCATCTAGTGAGGTGAACATACGAGGATCACCGGTCATATGTTGAGTACGACCACTATCAATAACCCAATGACTTCCACCGGTCTTGTAGTTCACCTACACACACAAGAGATCAAGCTTGTTGTTTAGGGACCCAAACTTGATGAGGGCCCTTGACTTTCTCAACTAGTGACTTAGCAACTCAAATTTGCTTAGGCCTATTCTTGTTGGGTGGACCTAAGAACATGACTTTCATTTTTCCACTAGAATCTTTTCTAAGCATGTAGTGAGCATTGAAGGCAAAGGGTCTAGCATGCTTGGGCAAGGGTTGTGGTGGTGGAGTTTCACACTCATGAGCAAAGTGACCTTCTTGTCCATACTCAAAGCATCTCTTTGGCTTAGGCTTTGACTTGTATTGTCAGTGGATGTTGAACTTGAGCTTTCTTCTCTTGATTTGCCAAGAACCCAATGCCACTTCTATCCATCTTCATCACGGTGTTCATAAGTAGCTCACTTTAGGAGATATTGGCCTCTTGTGAACTTGCTCAAACCCATCTTGAGATGCTCTTTCTCCAACTTAAGTTTCTTATTTTCTTCTCTAAGTTCATCATGGTTCTTCTCCATCTTAAGTTTCTTCTTCTCTTCTCTAAGCATCTCATTCTCAAGTGCCATATCATGATTATTGTCAAGATTCTCTATCATAATTGTGTTGGTGGTTGATAGCTTTTCAAGATCCTTCTTGAGCTTTTCATTTTCATTCTTGAGCTTGACATAATCATCATAGTTGTCGGATTCAACCACTTTCTTGCCTTTGCTACTAGAATCTTGCTCAATGCTCTCAACAATTAAGTCATCACATGATGTGGCTATATCAATCTTAACATTGTTAGTAGCATCATGTGGCTCATTTGGCAATAACTCATGAGAAAGAACAAGATTATCATGATTAACCTTGAGATTGGTGTACTCTTCTTTTAGCAAGTTGTAACTAGTGGTGAGCTCATTGTGTATCTTCTCAAGTTTATCATGTTTTTCTCTAAGCTCCCTTTTAGAGGTTTTGAGTTCCTTGAGTTTGGATGACATAATTTTGTTCTATTCTCTAAGCTCATCATTAGCTTTTTTGGCTATGTCATACTTTGCTAAGAGTGAGTCATTCACAAGTTCTAGCTTCTTATTTTTAGCTCTTGTCTTTCTAATGATTTTAGTGTATTGGTTTAATAATTTGATAAGATCATCATAAGAAGGTGATTTAAATTCTTCTTCACTATCACTACCATTCTCATCATCACTAGCATTGTCATCACCACTAATATCATCATCATTTTGTACCTTTCATTCACCCTTGGCCATGAGGCATACGTGTGTAGAGGATGATTATGGTGGTGTCGGTGGATGTAGTGAAGAACCAATCACAAGAGTGGCCACCTTCTCCTTCTCATCTTCACTTTCATCATCGGATGAGTCACTTGAAGATTCAATGTCCATGAGCCAATCACCAACAATATAGGCCTTGCCATTCTTCTTCTTCTTATGAAATTCCTTCTTCTTGCCATCCTTCTTGTATGGTTTGTTCTTCTTCTCATCATCATAATCACTTGAGTCATCTTTCTTCCCCTTGTACTTCTTCTTGTACTTGTCTTTCTTAGGTTTGGGGCATTGATGAGCTAGATGACCAAGATCTCCACAATTGTAGCAATCCATTTCGAAGATGGGCTTCCTTCTACTACTAGTGAAAATTTTATTTTTCTTGCCATCAAACTTGACACCATTCTTGTTTAGCTTCTTGAGCATCTTGGTGGTTCTTCTCACCATGAGAGCAAGGCTTGCATCATCAATCTCATCATCACTTGAGCTATCATGATCAACTTTTGCTTTGCCTCTCTTCTCTTGGCTAGCCTTGAAAGCCAAATCTTTCTTCTTGGTAGAAGAGGAGCCATCTTGAGGAGTGATGTGCATGTACATTTCATGTGCATTGATCTTCCCCAATATTTGAGTTGCGTAATGGTGGAAAGATCACTTTGATGAAGCACTATCACAATATGCCCATACTTGTAAATGGGGAGGACACTCAAAATCTTTCTCACAACATTGGATGGTTGCATTTGAGTGAGTCCAAGCCCATTGACTTCCACTACAAGAACATTCAAATGTGAATACATTTCATTAGCATTTTCACTAGGAAGCATTTCAAATGAGTTAAGCTTCTTCATTACAAGGTGGTAGAATTTCTCATGCTCACTCTTGGTTCCCTCATGGAGCACACAAATATCCAACCATAATGAATGAGCGTCTTTATGGTTCCGCACATGGTTAAAGACATCCTTGCAAAGGCCTCTAAAGAGATTGTTTCTAGCATTTGCATTCCACTTCTTGTAGTGAACCTCATCACCATGAAGGTTAGCGGGATCCCTAGGTGTTGAAAAACCTTGTGTTGTGGCTCTAAGCACTCCAACATCTAAAGCCTCTAAATACGCCTCTATACGAATTTTCCAATAAGGAAAATCATCTCCCTCAAAGACGGGAGGGGGTCCATCCCCGTGGGACATCTTGCTCAAGGCGGTTAAGCCTAATTTAAGGAGCACGAGGCTCTAATACCAATTGAAAGGATCAAGATGCCCAAGAGGGGGGTGAATTGGGCTAATTCTAAATTTCTTGCAATAATTAAACCCTACACTTAGCCCATTTCACCCCTTGTGCCTAGAAGTGTTTCTATTGTTCTATCGCACAAGAGTTTTGCACCCTAGGTTCCAATCCTACTCTAGCATGGCAATTCTAGGAATATAGAGACATGAATTGAATTGCTCAAATGTAAATGCTCAAAGTAAAGAGAGGAAGAGGAGCACGTCAATGTTTTTCCAAGGTATCGGAGAGTCGCCACTCCCCTCTAGTCCTCGTTGGAGCACCAGCGCAAGGGTGTAGCTCCCCCTTGATCCATGCAAGGATCAAGTGATCTCTACGGGCTGATTCTTTGACACTCCATCATGGTGAATCGCCCACAACTGCTCACACCATGACTTGGGCTATCCACAAGCTACGTCGGATGATCACCTAGTTCCCAATCACCACCAAGCCATCTAGGTGATGGCGATCATCAAGAGTAACAAGCACAAGCTCTCACTTGACCAAGACAAGCCTAATAAGAAGAGTGGATACACACTTACTACTCCCTATGCACTAATGAGGTCCTTAATCTAGGATTATCAAATCTCAATCACCCCACTAGGCTCTTGCTCTCCCTTGCACTCCAAATGTGTTTCTCAGCTGAACATATGGGCAAGAGTACTAAGTTGGATGAGTAGGAGAGGTATTTACACTCCCTACTTCAAAACATACTCGTTGGGGTCCAACTCAACACATTTCGGGGTGATCGGACGCTCAGGTCAAAGTGATCAGACGCGTCTAGTCAGTGGCCAATGGCTACATGATGCCAAGCCCAGTTATCAGAGACTAGACTCTGACTAGTGTTCGGTCACCACCGATCAGACGCGTCCGGTCAAAAGTTTCCTTCTCTGGATGCTTACTGTTATTGACCGAACGCTACCTCTAGTGTGACAGGTCACAACGTCCTCAGTGTCTGGTCAAAAAGCAAACCCTAGCAACGCAAGCTAATACTAACCGGATGCGGCATCAGTGAGTCCGATCTAGCATCTAGTCTATGAACACACCCTAGCTGCATGAGCTAACACGGACCGGACGCGACACCTGTGCGTCCGGTCATCATCCAAGTCTCCATTCACCTCAAATTTTACCAACTTTGCGAACAACATCGACTTCAACTGATCTATGGGCTGTCCTTGAGCTACCTAGTGCTAAGTTTGACAAGTGTGCACCACACCTAAAGCATTAGGCTCATCTAGGTCAAGCTACTAGTTCATAACCCCTTAATAGTATGACCAAAGGAAAAGAAACAAAGTCCTAAACTACTCTAAGTGTCTGTCCAAAGCCAAACGACACTTAGAACTAGTCTATCCTTAACCTTATCGTCCATCCTTTGAAAACTGAAGCGATTTCCATCGATAGGGGCATGAAAACCATAATTGCCCAATCAATCACCATTACCATGACCTAACTCAAGTTGCCTCTACAAAACACATGTTAGTTATAGTAATCTTCTGTCATCATTAATCACCAAAATCCAACTAGAGGCCTAGATGCTTTCAACATCCGAGCCAAGGACGGATCTAGGAAAATGTCTAGGGGGCTTGTTCAACCTCTAGACAGTTTTAGCCTCTCCTCAAGGTGTATCTATGGCAAAAATTCCTATGGGGGGCTCGGGGGCTCCATGGATCCAACGGCCATAGGGGGGCTAGAGCCCCGACCACCCCACCACTGGATCTGTCCCTGGTCCCAACTCTAGATGGGTAGTGTGAACCCAGGGTCCCCCAGTAGCTTGGCTGCAATGCACTCAAAGAAGTAGAGGTAGGCATGGTGGAAGGGGAAGAAGAGCCATGAGTAGTGGATCTCCACACCAAGCTCTAGGTGCCTGTCGATGTTTTATCACCGATAGCCTGCCATGGGGGTCCCCGAGGCAGTATGTTTGGGCTTCAGCGTATGCAGAACTCGATGGTGAACGCAAGAGACAAATGACTTATCCTGGTTCGGACCCTCGATCGTTGAACGAGTAACAGCCCTATGTCCAGCCGGTGTTAGCCTCTATGTTGGATTGATTATGAAGTGTCGTACAATTGTTGTTCTGTCTTTCTCCAAGAGCCCTGCCCTCCTTTATATAGTCAGGAGGCCAGAGTCCTAGTCAGTTTACAATGAGAGATCCTAGTAGGATTACTTAATAGTACTACTACTAAGATTACATGGGAAGAATCCTAGTTAGACTAGATCTTCTTTCTCCCTTGCGGGGTATCCTATGGGTCCCGCATCGACAAGCCCCCGAGCACTTCATGGTTGAGCTCTGAAAGTCTTGTTTTGCTCCTTCAGGTCTTGTTGAGTAGGAACAAACATCATCCGAGTGCTTTCTGGAGTGAAACCTTATAGCGCTTCTTGGGATCTTCGAGTGGTGAGTGCTTTTTGAAGAAAAAGTACATCCATCTGGTTGTAGCCCCCGAGCCTCTTGCTATTTGGAACAAGGAGCTGGAGGATCTTGTCTTGAAGTTGCTCTGATTGTTCGTTGAAGTTTTATCAAAAAGAACTCAAATATGGCTCGTTCCGGGTTCTTTTTGTCGTAATGTCTTGAAGTGGTCTGCGTTGAGGAAGTCTTTTGGTGACGTGCGCTTTTTCGAAGAAAAAGTGCACTCACTGAGTGTAGCCCCCGAGCCTCTTGCTATTTGGAACAAAAAGTTGGAGGGTCTTGAATCTTTATGTTGTTTGAAAATTTGTGTTCTGAAGTAGTCCCCGAGACTTGGATTATGTCATCATCCGAGTAGTTTTGCGGCATCTTTCCGAAGCGGCCCTTTAGTCTTGGATTAAACCATCATCCGAGTAGTTTCGCGGCATGTAGCCTCTGAGCGTATATCCGTGTTGTTTTGTTTAGGAAGAACTCGGATGCGAGGTCTTGGCGTATTCTTTGATAGTCTGCTGTTGTCAGATGTAGTTGTATGGTGGTGGTTTAGTGTAAATGCCTTTTGTTCACGGGTTGTACTGTGCTGGTATATTCTTCCGAATATGCTCGTCTTCGAGTACTGTTCCCTCTCGCCTGAGTCTTCCATTATTGAGTCCTATTTTTTCACTGTTTCCTTTGTCAGGTCTTTACCTTTGGTGCTCCCGGTTCATGTGCACCGCTCTTTTGGTCTATAAATACCCTCCTGTGGTGCTTGTTTTTGAATCATTGAGCATTCTGTTGTGTGGCCTGAAGTCTTTGTAGTCATGGATATGGTAGTTTGTGAAGTTGAGCAGCCCCCGGGCATATTTTGTAGTTCCTGTGTGTCTTGTCGTAGCTGGAGGAAGTCTTGTGATAGGGGTTAGAGGTAGACTAATCCCGCAGTGGTGTTGCATCAGGAAGTTGGTGACGGTAGTTGGAGGAAGTCTTGTGATGTGGGCTTCGTTCCTTCATCCGGCAGTTCTTGGCTGGTGCTCTTTGTCTGCCCTACGGCTGTTCGATGCAGATCAACACCTGATCCTGCATCACGTCGGGCTTGGGTAGACAGATGCCTACCAGCCTCCTTTGGTCCATGCTTTCCTGCTGTGCTGCTGATTTCCATCTTGGATGCACTGTGTTCGTCCTTTGAAGAAAATAGTGTAGCCGAGGGCGGTTTGTTCTACCTGGCAGCAAATTGGAACACGTAGTCATTCCAGAGCCTAGCTGTGTCCGGGTTCCTCTTTGCTACCTTGCTTGTTGTAGTACCGAGTTCGTCAGGTCTTGTAAGATGTGTAATCTTGTACTTCTTGATTTCATTTGTAATAAAAAAGATTCTTGCCTTCTTAGTTGCCATGCTTTCTCCTGCTGTGTTGCTTAAGGAATTTCCGAGTTCTTTTTATCAAGAACCGGGTTCTTTTGTTCCTTCAGAAGTTACCCTCCCTTTCTTCTTTGAGGATGGGTTGTTCTTGCAGTTATCTGATGGCTCCGCAGTAGTGTTGGATGGATAAGTCTGAAATCTGCCCATTGGATTGTACCGTTGTGTGGATTTGTGCCCTCCGTCATTTTAGCTGCGTCGGTAAATGGACCGTTGCGTTCTCACACGGTGTTTTAACGGGCCTGGTGGGCCATTTCTAACGCTGTAAAATTTATTTATAGACCCTTCATCCTCTTTTTCTTTACTGCCTTTCTTTTGCCTTCAAACCCTAGCTCTTAATCATCTGCCGTCGCCATTGCCGCCGCCGTCCTTAGCGCCACCATCTAGCTTCATCTTCCCCAGTACCTTTTTGCTTCTGCTAGTTCATGGGTAAGAAGAAAACCACGAGCAAGTCCCAGGCAACCTTCATGGACGAGGAGTCATCCCTTTCTTTGATCGAGAACCAAGAGTTCGTGGCCATGAGGGCTGCTCAGAAGGTTTGGCCGGCTCCAACAACAAGCGAAGATCAGCTACGCGAGCTCGTCAGCAACGGCTTGATCCAAAGCAAAGTCATCGCTGAATGGAGAATTCCAGGCGAGCATTGGGTTCCTGCTCCAGGTCCTAGTGAGATTGTCCTCTTCATTTCCTTTGTCCGCGCCGGACTTTGCCTTCCTGCTTCTGCCTTCCTTCATCAGTTTTTTGGTTATTTCAGAGTTAGTCTGAACCATCTAACCCCTAATGCCATTCTCCATCTTTCCGTTTTCGTTCATCTCTGTGAAGCTTTCCTTGGAATCCCTCCTTCTCTATCTCTTTTTTGCTACTTCTTTCGTCTGAAACCTCAACCCTGCCGCGAAGAAACCAGCGTTCTTGGCGGTTGCGGGATTCAGTTTCGCCAGGGTCTTAAGAGCAAGTTCTTTAACTATGACCTGGTTGATTCTATAAAAGATTGGCATGCCGACTGGTTTTATGCTGCCAATTTGATCCCTTCCCTTATCGTCCACTCTAGATCTGGTCCTGTGGTGAATGACCGGTGGGACAAGAAACTTGAGTCACCTACTGAGATTCAAGTGATCCAACCACTCCTTGATAGGATTAGCATGCTAAAATAGCAGGGTTTAACTGGTTTCGGTATTGTTTCGAGTTTTCTTTGTCGCCAAGTTCAGCCTTTGAAAGAGCGGGAGCACCTTGGCTTTGAGTATTCTGGGGCCGAGGATCCTTCATGCATGGTCCCAGCTCTTGAGCTGACCGATGAGGAGGTACTCGAGCGTCTCCAGAAGATGCTGAAAGGAGTGAGCGTTATTCCTCCTGCTGTCTCCGAGTTCTCTACCAACAACCCGCCCCCATCTGTGAGTTGTTTATCTCTTTGTTTGGGTACTTCTTGCTGCATCCATTTTTGCTTAGCTTTTCCTTGTCTTGCTATTTTATCCTTTTTCGTAGGAGCTTGGGCGGAACTTTGTTGACCCAATCCCTCTTGATGTTCTCCCTGCCATGGCAGAGACTGGGGATAAGCCTGCTGGAACTTCTGCAACTAGTAAGTCCCCAACCTCCACAGCGCTTCCTGGAGTTTCTTCCGGATTTGTTGACGTATATGAAGAATATGTTCCTCGTCTAGTCCCTCGCGGTCCTCGTAGTGTCCCGAAGAGGGGGCGAATGGATGGGTCTTCATCTGGCCTGCCTGTCTCCAAGAAGTCTCGTAAACCAAGTACTCTCTCAGGTACTCCAGTTGTTGCTAGCATGCTCTTAGGTGAGCATATTTAATACTCTTTGTTCCTTTGTTTTCTTGTTTCTCTCTTGAACCGAGTACTTTTTGTTCTTTTTTCAGCAGGTGCTCTGGTTTCCTTGGCTGAGGGAGAGGAGGATGACGAAGTACCCCTCATCATGCGGCGGTGAGTTGTTTTCATATTCCTGTTGCATTGAATTTCTCTTCTTTGTCTTGACTTTTAGTCTTGAACTTTTTGAAGTAACCGGACGTCGGGTACGAGTTCTTTTGAGGCTCCTATGCCGACTTCTTCTGAAGCTCCAGTGTCGAGTTCTTTGGTAGCCTCAGTACCGAGCTCTACCGCTCCTCCAGTGCAGAGTTCTTCCATGGCTCCAGCCCCGGCTTCTTCCGTGGCTCCGGTATCTGCTATCCCGCTCCCGTCATCGGGTGGCGGGGACATTTTCACCGTCGTGGTCCCCCTACGAGGCCTTCTTTTGGTTTTGTGAAGAAGAAAGTGGCTGGGTGAGTAGATTCTGGTTTCATCCTTTTGCTTCTGTCTTCCTTCTTCTGGTTCTCATCGGTGATTTCTTTTATCAATTTTCAGTCTTTCGTCTTCTCTCGTTTCTTCATCGACTTCTTCTCAGCTTTCCGCCGTGCCATTGAGTTCCGGGCCTCAGGACTCGCAACATACTGTTGGTGAAGTTGCTACGGGGGCTTCGGAGCTACCTGGCGGAGTCACGGACTTGGCTGCCCCGGAGGTGACTGTGGCCATCACGTCGGGTCCTTCTGAGGGATTGGCTTCGGCTTCCCGGGAGGTTGCTTTGGTTGTTCCTTCTTTGCTCCAGCCGGCCTCTCCTTCCCCTTCTCTCACTTCCGGCGGTCCCTCTTTTATCGATGACGTGGTGCAACAGTTCGATGCCACCCATCGGCTATCGAAGCTGACCGTAGCCTGGGGGAGCTTGGCGTCCTCTGCGACTTCTTTCGAGGAGAAGCTTCACGTAAGTTTTTCTGAGATTCTTTCTTAGGCCATTTGTTTTGCCTTCATCCTTACGCCTTATTTTCTCTATCTTTAATTGTTTAGACTTTCTCTCGTGACCATACCGGCTTCTTCTTTTCATCTGAAACCGAGAAGAAGTTGTCCTCCGAGGTAAGTTCTCTGAAGACTGACCTTGACCTCCTCCGGGCCGAGTTGGAGACTGAGCGTAAGTCGCATCAAAAAGAGGAAAAGGCTCTCCATGCATAGGTGGTTGAGGTAGAGAAACAGGGAGACACAGTTGCCCAGGAGTTGGAGAAACAGAAAGATGCTGCTATCCGAGAGGCTTCAAAGAACTCGGAGGCCATGAAGAGCTTGGAAGCCGTGAAGAAAGAATGTAAAGGTATTCTGGGTTCTCTCTATTTCTTTCGGTATTCAAACCTTTCCCTCCTGCTGACTTGTTGTTTGGTGTCTTGTCTAGCTCTCCGAGTTGAAGGAAAAAAGCTCTCGGAGGGCATTGAT
The DNA here is from genome assembly GCF_019320115.1 of Miscanthus floridulus. NCBI lineage: Eukaryota > Viridiplantae > Streptophyta > Magnoliopsida > Poales > Poaceae > Miscanthus > Miscanthus floridulus. Next base: position 120,834,168 of record NC_089584.1, read on the forward strand.
GAAATGAAGACTCTTGTTCGTACAAGTCATAACAAGGCTGAGGAGGTAATTACTCATGCTGAAGAAGAACTTGCACTTGCTAAGTTGATCAAGCATGGAGCTGATAAAGATCTTGTGCAGGCCCAAAAAACTATTGAAGACTTATGTGGGAAGCTGGCGACGGCTACTGAAAATTGGAACGTTTTGTGGAAATCCTTTCGTTCAGTAGCTGATGTTCTCCGGACTCCAGCGGATGATAGGCAATCTTGGGCTCAGTTCATTCCTCGGATTCTAACTCGTTTCCAAGAGTTCGCAAAGAAGCGCGCTCGAGTATGTACCAAGAATGTGTTGGCCTAGGTCCGGGTCCTTGCTCCAGAGGCGCCTCTGTCTAAGATAGCAGAGGAAGCTGATAGCCAAGAATACCTTGATGCTATTGAGAGGATGGAGCCTAAGGTCGAAGGTTTAGCCAGTAGGGTTGTAGACAATCTTAATATTGATATTTCCCTTCCTGATGACAATGCCTGATCCAATTGACCAGCCTCTTGTAATATTACACTCCTCTTCAAATGAAGATTCTTTATTTTCGTTGATGTATTCTTTGCCCGGGTGTGGTCGGAGTTACTTGACTTACTGAGTACTTTGTCCCGTCTTCGTCTCTGCTCTGTAAACAACTCTGTGCGTTATCCTGACGAAATCCCTTGATTTGTCAGGTACTTTTCTTTTCTTCCTCTTTTGTGATCCGTCGAGTGCTTTGTCCGCGCTATGACTTGTTAGATGTAGATCTTTGTGTTGACAACCTTTCGTCTACGCTATGTAAAATGACTCGGCATAGGATGTTGCCTTGACAAACTTTGGCATCCGAGTGCTTTCTTGAGTAGCACTTGTGCTGTGCTTTTCTGAGGAAAAGTATTCCTATCTGGATGTAGCCCCCGAGCCTCTTGCTTTTCGGAACGAAGAGCTGGAGGGTCTTTTTAAGCTTAATTTCGGTCGACTAGTTTTAGGTGTTAGCTTTTAGCTACCCTCATCGGCAGGCTCAAGCGTCTTTTCAGCTATTTTGCTCTCGGCCGGGATGCTCAGGCATGTTTTCAGCCATTTTGCTTTTTGTTTCGGGTGTTAGCTTTTAGCTACCCTCATCGGCAGGCTCAAGCGTCTTTTCAGCTATTTTGCTCTCGGTCGGGATGCTCAGGCATGTTTTCAGCTATTTTGCTTTTTGTTTCGGGTGTTAGCTTTTAGCTACCCTCATCGGCGGGCTCAAGCGTCTTTTTAGCTATTTTGCTCTCGGCCGGGATGCTCAGGCATGTTTTTAGCCATTTTGCTTTTTGTTTCGGGTGTTAGCTTTTAGCTACCCTCATCGGTGGGCTCAAGCGTCTTTTCAGCTATTTTGCTGTCGGTCGGGATGCTCAGGCATGTTTTCAGCCATTTTGCTTTTTGTTTCGGGTGTTAGCTTTTAGCTACCCTCATCGGCGGGCTCAAGCGTCTTTTCAGCTATTTTGCTCTCGGTCGGGATGCTCAGGCATGTTTTCAGCCATTTTGCTTTTTGTTTCGGGTGTTAGCTTTTAGCTTCCCTCATCGGCGGGCTCAAGCGTCTTTTCAGCTATTTTGCTCTCGACCGGGATGCTTAGGCATGTTTTCAGCCATTTTGCTTTTTGTTTTGGGTGTTAGCTTTTAGCTACCCTCATCGGCGGGCTCAAGCGTCTTTTCAGCTATTTTGCTCTCGGCCGGGATGCTCAGGCATGTTTTCAGCCATTTTGCTTTTTGTTTGCTAGCCAGTCTAGATGAAGGATTTCTCTAATGAATCCGGCTACCATCAGTTTTGTGATTTCCTTTTTAATCGCTGCCTTTTTGTCGGGTGAGAATCGTCGTAGCCGTTGCTTTACAGGCTTGGAGCTTTCATTAACATCAATTCTGTGCTCAGCCAACTCTCTTGGGACACCTAGCATGTCGGTCGGCTTCCAAGCGAAGATATCTTTGTTGTCCCGAAGAAAGTTGGTGAGCGCGAGTTCCTATTTTGCCGAGAGGTGAGCACTGATGGTTGCTGTCTTGGAGGTATCGCCAGTGCCCAAGTCGATTTGCTTGACGTCGGCTTCTTTTGGTGGTGCGATGATGCTGGGCTTTTTAGCCGGTATTTGTAATTCTTCTTGGCTTGTCTCTGCAGCAATTGTGGCTATTTCTTTTCTTCCATTGTCGGCTTGTGCTTTGGCTGCAATTTGGATTGCCTGAACGTCGTAGTCAAAGGAACGCTTCAAATCACTTCGAAGAGAAAGGATACCGTTGGGTCCTGGCATCTTAAGCAGTAAGTACAGATAATGTGGTATTGCCATGAATTTTGCCAGTGCTGGGCGTCCGAGGATTGCATGATATGACGAATCGAAGTCTACGACCTCAAATTTGATAAACTCTGTTCGGTAGTTCGAAGGAGTTCCAAAAGTAACGGGTAAAGTAATTTGTCCGAGTGGCATGGCTGCCTTGCTTGGTACTATGCCGTAAAAAGGTGTACTTGTTGGTGTAATCATCCCGGCGAGTTGTAGTCCCATCTTCCTTAGTGTTTCTGAAAAGATGATGTTGAGTCCGGCTCCCCCATCGATTAGTACTTTGGTGACAGTCATACCAGCAATAGTTGGATCTAGAACCAGTGGATAATGGCCTGCGTTTCCCACGCTAGTCCATTGGTCTTCTCTGGTAAATTAGATAGGATACTGTGACCAATTGAGATATCTTGGTGTAGCCGATTCTGCTGTCATGATAGTCCGTAGTGCTAGTTTTTCTTGATGTTTGCTTCTGCAATCTGGAGCCCCTGAGAAGATCACTGCTACCGTTCCCCTGGGTTTTTGGAATCCTTTGTCCTTGTGGTTGTCTTCATCTTTTTTCTGATTGTCCTCTTTGGTGTTCTCCTTACTATCTTTTCTTGTGTATCGATCATTGAAAGTGTAGCAATTTCCGATGGTGTGCCTCCCATTAGGGTGCAATGGGCAACGTATGTTTTCAATGTCATCATATCTTCTGGGTTTGGAAAACTTCTTTGATTTGTTGGCCATTGCCACGGTATTGTCTGGTCTACATTTTCTTTCTTGATGTCTGCTATTTCGATGATTTTGCTTGTCTGGGTTGTCCTGGTTGCTTCTATCCGGGAACCTCTCTCGTGTTTTTTCTTCTGCAGTAATCATCTTTTTCACTGTTTGTCTGAATTCTTCATTGTTTCTTGGATTTTCTTTGCAGAAGTCTTGAAATTGCCACCTAGCCATGATTCCGTGAGAGAAAGCTTCAATTAATTCTTGTTCGGTGATGTCATGCACTTGAGCCCGTAGTTCGCCGAATCGTCGATAGTAATTTCTGAGACTTTCACCTCCCTTTTGCTTGAGTCCTTTTAGTTCTGCATGAGTGATTGGGTGTGTAATGATTCCTGTGAAATTTTCATAAAAAGCTCTTTGCAAGTCCTCCCAATTTTTGATAGATCCTGGATTTAATTTGTCAAACCATTGGAGGGGCATGGCTTCTAGTGCCATGGGAAAGAACAGGGTCTTGATATCGTCATCTCCTCCGGCTAGTTCAATTGATTGTGAATATATTCTAAGCCATTGCCTTGGTTTAGTTTTGCCATCATACTTAGAGTGGTTAGACGGTTTAAACTTGTGAGGTAATCGCACCGATGCAAGCCTGTTCGCGAAACAGGGGAATCTGTCGTGTGTTCTGGCTTCTTTGAATTCGGATTCGGCACCTCCTTCTGTCCAACTGTTGTTTTGATGGGAATAATTCTGCAAGGCTGTCTGAGTAGGCACCCTACTCCTGGTCTTTCTTGGTTGTTCAAATTGGTGGCCTTGATTATGTTCTTTCCTACTTCCTCCGTTATGGCTTCCACCTGGCCCAAGTCTTTCAAAAGCGGACTTCCTTTGATTTTGATCTTCTTGCCTGTGGGTCATTGATCTGGCGGGTAGTCTTGATTGGTCTCTCTCTTCATGCGCTCTCGGGATCGTCGACCGGAGCAAGTCTTGGAGCTGTTCATACTTCTCGCCGGGATGTGAAGTTGCTCTGAGTTCTTCTAATGCTTCTCGAATCTTATCGTAAGGCATATTTGCCGTGCGTCTTCCTTCGACTTCTCGTTGTGATTTTCTTCTATCGTATTCAGCCAAATCTGACTCGTATCTGATCTAGGCTTCCCTGCGCTGCCTAGCACGGTGTTGGTGCCCTTGCTTCAACTTGTTTTTCCTTTCTCTAGCTTGTTTCTGACTCTCGGTTTCTCCATCGTAGCCCTAGGCAAAGGGTGATATGTTGGATTCTGATTCATCTGATGACCTAACATCGGGTGCTTCTGGGGGATTTAATGGTGACCGAGGACGTCGAACCATGAGTACTTCCCGTGCGTGAGCCGTTCTGTTGTTGGTGTTAGTTTTCATACTGTCGGAGTTGCTGATGACTTCAGTAGATGCCTCGATGTCGCAAATCGAGTTTCCTTCTTGGTAAGGTAGAATAGCTGTTGTTGTTGTGCTGACTAGTTGGGTTCCGCTATCCTTAGGAACGGAACCTGGCCAGTGGATGATACAGTCTTGTGATGTTATCGTTAGCATGAGACCCTCCTGGGCTCCTGTCAGTGGTATCCCAAGCATTGGATTGAAGGATCTTTCGAACTATCCCTGATAGGATTTTGCCATGTTGTCAAGCCCAAACGAAAAAGAATTCGACTTCTTGAAAGAACTCTGAATGTAATCCGAGTTGTTTTGGGTTGTGCTCCGGAATCCTGCCGAAAAAGAACTCGGTTTCTTGAAAGAACTCGGATAAAACTTCACCTTGGACACGGAACTTGAATTCGAGTCGGATGCGCGTAGCCATGAAATCTGATTTGAATCAGATATTATGAGCTGCGTGAATCTTCTGGTGAGCTGATCCATCGTAGTTGTTGAAATAGGAAATTCTCCATGATGATCCGGATCTTTGAGGAGATGGCCTTGAAGCTTGCCGTAGTTGTCCGCCTCACAGATCCATGAGCCAAAGATGAAAGTTGATCCCGTCGGGAAGATCATGTTATTGAGGTCCATCGAGCTCTCAGATGCAAATTCGCCGAAAGCCCCTACCTGGCACGCCAGCTGTCGATGTTTTATCACCGATAGCCTACCACGGGGGTCCCCGAGGCAGTATGTTCGGGCTTCAGCGTATGCAGAACTCGATGGTGAACGCAAGAGACAAACGACTTATCCTGGTTTGGACCGTCGATCGTTGATCGAGTAACAGCCCTACGTCCAACCGGCGTTAGCCTCTATGTTGGATTGATTATGAAGTGTCATACAATTGTTGTTCTGTCTTTCTACAGGAGCCCTGCCCTCCTTTATATAGTCAGGAGGCCAGAGTCCTAGTCGGTTTACAATGAGAGATCCTAGTAGGATTACTTAATAGTACTACTACTAAGATTACATGGGAAGAATCCTAGTTAGACTAGATCTTCTTTCTCCCTTGCGGGGTATCCTGTGGGTCCTGCATCGACAGTACCCCACCTAACCATTGCGCACTGGTGAAGTAGGCATAGTGGATGTTGGCCCGTTGGTAGAAGCTACGAGGGTTCGACTTAGGCAGCTAGTGCCTTCATCAGCTCCATAGCGCGCGCGTACTTGGCCATGTACTCGGCACCGACCACGTACACCGGCCTCCACGTCTGGAGTGGCTCGGTCAGGTCTAGGAACGTGAAGTTGAAAGGTCCTAATGGCTAGAGGGGGTGAGCCTATTAAAAAAATTCTACAACAATACTAAGACAAGTGATTAGTAAAAGAGAAAGCAAAGCAAATTTTGCGCTAGCACTACACTTGTGTTGCAAGCCACCTACCCAATTCTAATTAATATGATCTCTAGTATAACACACAAGGGCTAAGTCACTAATTTACACCTAGGTGAACAAACTAGCTAGAAAACTACAACTAAAGAGCTACACTAGCTACAACTACCACAAGCTCTACACAAGGTAAATGCAGAAAGTAATGCAAGAGAGTGGTAGAAGTGATATATTGACGTGGCAAGTGATCAATCACAATGAATACCAAGGAGACAATCAAGACACAATGATTTTTCCTACAAGGTTCACTTGCTTGCCGGCAAGCTAGTCCTTGTTGTGGCGATTCACTCACTTGGAGGTTCATGCGTTGATAGGCATCACATGCCTAACCTGCAACCAAGTGCCGCACAACCAACACAAGATAAGGATCCACAAGCCACGTGCAATTCACTAGAGTTGCCATTGGCGCTCCACCGGGAAAGGCACAAGAACCCCTCACAATCACAATGATCGGAGCCAGAGACAATCACTTTCCTCCACTCGACGATCCACCAATCACCAGGCCATCTAGGTGTCGGCAAACACCAAGAGTAACAAGATCTCCACCAGCCTAAATCACCCAACTAATGCCACAAGATGATAGACCACAAAGCAATGCACTAGAGGCTCTCTAATCTCACTCAAGATGATCAAATCAAGTGTGGAAGTGAGTGGAGTGGTGTGCTCACCTCTCAAAGGGTGTATGAAGCTGTTAGAAGTGCCAAGAGAGTGGCCAAGGTCAGCAACTAGCTCTATTTATAAGCCCACAATCAAATAGAGTTGTTACCCCTTTGGAGCAGCTTTCTGCAAGGTCACCGGACATGACGGTGCGGTCACCGAACATGGGGTTGCGGTGCCCCCCCAACAGTCGAATCCAATGGCAAGTTTGACTAGCTATGGTCACCGGGCAGCGGTGGTGGCACCGAACAGGGGGTGGCGGTGCCACCCTGGCCAACACCCCAAAATACCCTCTCTAGAAAATTAGGGCGGTGCACCACCTAGGGGTGGCGGGGCCTACGGTGGTGCCTACCCCTGTTTTTCCTTACCTCTAGAAGAATGTGGCGGTGGCACCAGACACACACCGGCGGTGCACCATCACGCGTGGGGTGGTGTACACCGTCAGTGGCGGTGCCAGCTCGCTCTTGGCCTCCTAGCCGGTCACCGCCACATGGAGTGGCACTAGATGATCGAGTTGTCCAATAAAAGCTCCCCTCTTAATAGTATGATGATCTATCCTTAATGTGATCACACTCTCTATAGTGTCTTGATCACTGAAAACAAAAATGTCCCTATAGATATCACCTTTGCCTTGAGCCTATTTTGTTTTTCTCTTTCTTCTTTTCAAAGTCCTATAGCTTGATCATCACATGTGTTCACACCATCACCATGATCTTCATTTTATGTGGCCATCTCCATCCATGAGTGCCACCTAGCTCCTTCACTTGGATTGGACCATCCTATCTAGTCACACACTTAGATACAAGGATTAGTCCAAATAGATTTCATGAATTAACCAAAACCAAACTAGGGCTTTCAATCTCCCCCTTTTTGGTAATTGATGACAACCTCTACAAAGATATGAAATAGATTCAAATTTGAATCCATGTTGCTCGCCTAAGCATTTTTACCATGTGTAAAAGGATTTGGACAAGTTTCATGAACCCCCATTGGTAGCATTTGCTTCCCTACATATATGCTAGGAGTTTGAATTGAAAGCTTGCACATATGCATAGATTTGAGTTGTGGGAGAGTAATGTCTACTAAATGATACTAAGGTATAAGAGATGGACCTTTGAAGCGTGATACCAATCGGAGTGCACCAAATATACCATCCTTAGCACCATTGCTAGTTAGATACCACTTGAAATTTCTTGCAAAACACCAACACTAGATACCTCGTGAGATCAACATTAAATGCAAGGTTCTAGTATCATTTGAAAAACAAAACCAAGGCATATCTAACTATCATATGCATGCTAGTTTCTTATTTCATCATTCAATTCTACAACTAGCATACACCACACAAGCATGGAATTTTAATTTAAAACTTGTGCCATGCAAGCATACATATGAAATGCACATTCAAATGCATCAATCAAGCTTATGAGCTTGCTCCCCCTACTTGTGTCCTTAAAATTTTATTTGATCCCCTTACTTTCTCATATCTCTCCCCCTATGTCAAAGTCTCTCCCTTTGTCATTTAACCTTATCTTTGTGCAATTTCTCCCCCCTTTGTCATCAATGATCACAAAGGTTCAATTTTAGATAGGCTAAGATAATCAATGTCAATCAATTGGGTGAGGATCATTTTCCTACATTTGGTTCAATCTAGAACACTTGCCAAAGATATTTAGCTCGGTTTGATCCAAGGAAAAGCTTCTTCACACCTCATTTCAAGGGTTATCTTGTACCATGTTGAGTTAAGCACTTATAGCTCATTTTTTAGATCAAACACAAGGTTCATAAGCCCACAAATATGTCATATGCTACCACTAGATCAAGTCAAGCATAGTAGCAATAGTGGTACCATACAAGCATCAAATTCATTTGATTTTCATGAATGAGCCTATAACATGTGAGGAATGACTAGATGCACTAAGCAAGTCCTTAGCAAAGTACGTATGCATGCCAATTAATTTTACCTTAGATTGCTCGAAGGAGAGGCATGTCATATAAGTGGGGGTGCATCAACACATATTTGACAAATCCAATATGTTCAACTTATTCCTTAGCTTGCAAAATCTCTTCTCATCATGTGGCTTGGTGAATATGTCGGCAAGTTGATCTTCGGTGCCCATATTCTCAATACAAATGTCCCCTTTTGTTGGTGATCTCTTATGAAATAGTGGATTGTTGGTTAGTTTGATTGTGCTCTCATTGTCACATAGCAATGGCACTTTCTTGAACTTGATTCCAAAGTCATTCAAGGTGGCCTTCATCCGAAGAATTTGTGCACAACAACTATCGGCGGATATATATTCAGTTTCGACGGTTGATAATGCAACACTATTTTACTTCTTTGATGACCATGAAACAAGTGATGTTTCCAACAATTGATAAGTGTCCGAGGTGCTCTTTCTTTCAACCTTGCATCCCGCAAAGTTGGAGTCTAAATATCCAACAAGTTCAAACTTTGCTCCTTTGCGATACCACAAACCAACATTTTGTGTATGCTTCAAGTACCTCAATATTCTCTTTATAGATTTCAAATGACTTTCTCTTGGTGGGGCTTGAAATCTTGCATACATGCACACACTAAACATGACATTCAGCCTTGATACGGTCACATAGAGTAGGCTTCCAATTATATAGCGATACAACTTTTAATCCACCATATTGCCACTTGCATCACTATCCAAATTGCCATTTGTTTCCATTGGTGTGCTAATGACTTTTGCTTCATTCATGCCAAACTTCTTGAGCATGTCTTTGATGTACTTGCCTTAACTCTCAAATGTGCCATTCTTCAATTACTTGTTTTGAAGTGCAAGGAAGTAACTCAACTCTCCAATCATTGACATCTCAAACTCATTAGCCATCATCTTCCCAAACTCTTTACAAAAATCTAGATTGGTTGATCCAAAAATAATGCCATCAACATAGATTTGCAACACAAATAAGTCTTTGCCAATCTTCTTGGTGAAAAGAGTGGTGTCAACCTTGCCCATCATGAACCCTTTAGAGAGAAGAAAGTCCCTCAACCTCTCATACTATGTTCTATGCTTGTTTCAATCCATACAATGCCTTCTTTAACTTGTACATATGGTTGGGCTTCTTGTCATCTTCAAAACTAGGTGGTTGCTCAACATATACTTCTTCATTGATGTAGCCATTAAGTAATGCACTCTTGACATCCATTTGATAGAGCTTGATGTTGTGGGCACAAGCATAGGCTAGCAAGATTCTAATTGCTTCCAATCTAGCAACCGGGGCATATGTTTCTCTAAAGTCAAGACCTTCCACTTGAGTGTATCCTTGTGCTATCAATATTGCTTTGTTCCTTACTACTATCATATCTTGATCTTGCTTATTTCTATAGACCCATTTGGTTCCAATCACATTGTATCCCTTTGGTATCTCAACTAATTCCCATACTTGATTTCTTATAAAGTTGTTCAATTCTTCATGCATTGCATTGAACCAATCAACATCCTTTAATGCTTCATCTATCTTCTTTGGTTCAATGGATGACACAAATGAGAAATTCTCACAAAATGAAGCCAATCTTGATCTTGTTTGCACATCTCTAGAAATATCTCCAATTATAGTGTCTAATGGATGATCTCTTACAATATTGGTTGGTTGGAGTATTGGAACACTGCTTGCAATTGCTTGCTCATTGGATTGAGATGATGTACTAGCCACTTGATTTTGCACATTGTCATGAGAGCCACTTGTACTTGCTTCATTAGTGTCAACTTGCACATTTTAGTTAGAGAGCACTTGCACTTGATCATCTTCTTTATCATTCACTTGCCTAGGCCTCAATTCACCAATATCCATGTTCTTCATGGCATTTGAAAGTTGGATATCTCTAATATCTTCCAAGTTCTCATTCTCATCTTAGGAACCCTTGTTTCATCAAATTTCACATCATGAACTTTCTCAAGAGTACCACTTGCCAAATTCTAAACTTTATATGCTTTGCTTGTAGTGAAGTAACCAAGCAAGAATCCTTCATCACATTTCTTGTCAAACTTACTCAATCTAGTGACTTTCTTCAAGATATAGCATTTGCAACCAAATACCCGAAAGTATACAATGTTGGGCTTTCTACCATTCAAGAGCTCATAAAATGTCTTCTCCTTCAATGGGTGACAATAGAGGTGGTTGCTACAATAGCAAGCCGTGTTGATTACTTCGGCCCAAAAAGATTGACTCACATTATACTCACTAAGCATAGACCTTTCCATATCAATAAGTGTTCTATTCTTCCTCTCAACAAGGTCATTTGATTATGAAGTGTACTTGGCTGAGAATTGATGTCTAATTCTAAATTCATCACACAACTCATTAATTCTAGTATTCTTGAATTCACTATCATTGTCACCTCTAACTCTCTTGATGGTTGTTTCAAACTCATTGTGTATGCCCTTGACAAATGATTTGAATGTTGCAAACACATCACACTTGTCCACTAGAAAGAATGCCTAAGTGTATCTTGTATAGTTATCCACTATCATAAATCCACATTTGTTTCCACCAATGTTAGTGTATTATGTTGGCCCAAATAAATCCATGTGCAATAACTCAAATGCCTTGCTAGTGCTCATTATGCTCTTCTTAGGATGGGTGTTTCCAACTTATTTGTCAGCTTGACAAAAGCTACAAAGCTTATCCTTCTCAAACATAACATCTTTCAAGTCTCTAACCAAGTCATTCTTAACCAATCTATTTAATTGTTTCATTCCAACATGACCAAGCCTTCTATGCCATAACCAACCCATACTAGACTTAGTGAACAAACATGTTGACAATTGAGCTTCACTAGCATTGAAATCAACCAAGTATAAATTCTCATATCTAAAGCCTTTGAAGATCAAATTAGAGCCATCTACACTTATGATTTCTACATCATTTACTCCAAATATGTATTTGAATCCAAGTTCACACAATTGAGCTATGGATAGCAAGTTGAAGTTCAAGCTCTCTACTAGCAACACATTGGAAGTGCTCATGTCATTGGATATTACAATCTTACCAAGTCCTTTGAACTTGCCTTTGTCATTGTCACCAAATGTGATACTATCATAACCATCATTGCCATTGGTATTGATTGAGTTAAACATTCTTGTATCACCGGTCATGTGTTGAGTGCACCCACTATTAAGAACCTAATGCCTTCCTTTGGCTTTGTAATTGACCTATAAAAGAAGATCAATTCTTTTTAGGTACCCAAACTTGCTTGGGTCCTTGAAGGTTAGTTACTAAGCTCTTTGACATCCAAATAACTTTCTTCTCTGAGCCTATCCATGGTGCACCAATAAACTTAGTCTTCACACCATTAGTACCTTTGGTAAGCACATAGAAAGAATCAAGCTTAATTGAGGATATTTTAGCTTGTGATTTCTTGTTCATGCATTTTTACTCTATGTGACCAACTTGCTTGCAACTAGTGCAAAACCGACCATTGTTCTTCACAAAACTAGTCTTGTGAGGAGCAAAGGCCGCTTTACCTTTCTTGGGGGTAAGCACAATTCCTCTTTGTAGAGAGAAGCTCTTTGGCTACCCAAGCACATAAGCAAGTGGTCCTCTCCACCATAGGCTTTGCCTAAGGCAAGAGTGAGCTCATTTACCTCTTTCTTGAGCGTCTCATTCTTAACCATTAGTGAGGCATCACAAGTGAAACCATCACTACTAGATAAGCTAGAAGTGGAAGTGTTACAAAAAGGGTTAGTGGGAGCAACAATGATAGGCTTATAGAAAGATTCATCAATTATGTCACAAGTTAAGCCTACATCACATGTTACAACATGCTCCTTCACATTTTGCTCAAGTAGAGAGGAATGAGCTTTTTCAAGCTTCTTGTGAGCCTTGCCAAGCTTCTCATGGGCTTTCTCTAGCCTCTCATGAGATGCATTGAGCTCATCAAAGGCCTGCTTAAGGGCTTTTAGTTCCTTATGCAAGCTTTTGCATTCCCTTCTCTTAATATCAAAATGTTTTTTTACATCATCTAACATGTCAAGTAGTTCATCCTTAATTGGTTCATCATCATCATAATCACTATCATTTTCATTGTTATCATGTTCCTCATCATCACATTCATCATCAGATTGTACCTTAGTGGCATTGGCCATAAAGCATGTTAGAGTGTCGAAGAGAGAAGGCTTCTCATGTATGGCAATGCTTGTAAGAGCCTTCTTCTTGATGGTCTTGTCATCATCACTATCATCATCATCATCATTTGAGGAAGCATCACTATTCCAAGTGACCACATATGAACCATCCTTTTTCTTCTTCTTGAAGGTCATCTTGTCATTCTTCTCCTTCTTTTATTTTTTGTCCTCCTTGCTCTTCTTGTTATCATCATCATTGTCGCTATTGTAGGGCATTGAGTAACAAGATGATCCTTGCTTCCACACTTGAAGCACCTCCTTGCTTCAACCTTGCTCTTGGATGATGACTTCTTCCTTCTTGCATGATAGCCCTTCTCCACCATGAATTTGCCAAACCTCTTCACAAAGAGAGCCATCTTCTCATCATCCATATCATCAAAGCTTGAATCATCATCTTTACTTGATGTATCTTGCTTGGCCTTGCCCTTTGATGATGATGTGGCTTTGAATGCCATGCTCTTCTACTTCTCATCCTTCTTCTCATCTTTCTTCTTCTTCTTTTCTTTCTTCTCGTCATCATCTCTATATGTATCATCGGTCATCACATCACCCAACACTTGGATTGGTGTCATTGTGTCCAAATCACTCCTCACTAGAATAGTGACCAAAGTGTCAAATCTCGAAGGTAAGCATCTCAAGAACTTATGAGAGAAGTCCTTGTCCTTCACCTCTTTTCCAAGTGCTTTGAGATCATTGACAAGCACTTGAAGCCTATGAAACATCTCCGGCCCACTCTCATCCTTCTT